>NC_142797.1:33122200-33312200 GCF_049724085.1 Artemia sp. Qi Xiang Cuo
TGAAAAAAACAAAACATGTCAGTGTGGACAGAGTTCTGACTGCAAATCCTGAAGACAAAGCTCCCAGAGAGAACACTTTGAGAAGACAATAGTCTTGAAGCTAAGTTTAGGCTAGACTAACACAAGAACTTTTCTTTAGTTGTGATACTTACAAAAGAATAAGCGTCTGATTTCACAAACTAATCGCCATCTAGGTTTCTTAGACAAAAAACAAAACAAATCAGCGTGGACAGAGTTCTGACTGCAAATCCTGAAAACAAAGCTCCCAGAGAGAACACTTTGAGAAGACAGTAGTCTTGAAGCTAAGTTTAGGCTAGACTAACACAACAACTTTTCTTTAGTTGTGATACTTACAAAAGAATAAACAAATGAAATAACAGGTCTTTTCCCAAATAATCTGTTACAGCTCTCTCTTCAAAGAGAAGAATTAGAAGGACTTCTGAAGCTCAGTATCTGACAAGGCCAACACTAAAAAGTTGAAAACACTTTTTTTCCCAAATAATCCGGAATACAAACCTCTCTCTTGAGAGATTAGAGGTAGCCTACTTTTGAAACTAAGTTTCTGAATAGTATTTCTAAAAGGTATTTCTAAAAATGCCAGGTAAAGCCAAACTACTAAGGCAAAAGAAAAAAAGCAGGTATGAGGAGAATGTGGAACAAAATAGAGAAGAACGAAGGAGGTACTACCAAAAAAAAAGAGAGACAAGAAAGGAGGATATTAACAAAAACTTTCAGGAGGATAAGTTGGCAAAGGAACGAAATCGTACTAAAGCATACATGCGCATGTCTCAGAAATTAGCATCAGATGAAAGTTTTCGGCAAAAGAATTTACAGGCTGTGAAATCTCGTTATCATGCCAGTGAGTCAGTAAAGCAAAAAGATAAAAAGAGGAAGATTAAGCACTATTATAATCATAAGGAAAAGTTTGCAAAAAAGTTTGGAGACTACTACAAACGAAAAAAGGATTTTTTGACTGCCAAATTGTGGGTGAGAAGCCAAATGAACAGTGGTACACCATCCTCTCAGTTGAAAAGGAAAAATGGAAAGAAGAGTAACCAAGCATCAAAGGAAGCAAAAGCTGATAGCCTCTCAACATCCTCATTTCACTGCCCATATACCAGCCCATATTCAGGAGCATTCAAGAAAGCAGTACAAAATAGAATGACAAATGTTGAAAATTTGTCACAGAGAATGCGCACAAAGAAAAAGCGACACAGAGAGTTTTACATTGCAAAATGCAGGAAAGTTCAGAAAATGCAGGTTGACTTAGAGGAGCTAAGACAAGTACTGGATATGCACTATCGAAACCCAGAAGAGTCAAAAGAAGATATCAAACTGGAATTTGCACGTGCAAACAATGTCATAGAAATGGCAACTAATTCTCTTGCAAAGCGACATGCACTCAATGCAATCAAATGCAAAAAGTTTCTCGATCACTTGCCAGAAAGTGAGCCAGCAACACTTGAAGACTTTACGTCAGCCATGGGAAATTTAAGACAACACAGCAAGTACACCGAAGCATATTTTTTTGAGACAGCCTACACCAACTATGGAACTAATACTTGTCGTATTTGTAAATCTTTTGCAGATGATGTTTACACCACCATACCCATCGATGCAGAAGGATGTGCAAGATTTTTCCAGCACAGTGAACACGAAGATCAAGTACAAGTCAAACAAAAATGCTCATGCTCTCCCAAAAGTTTTACCCCAAACCCCGTTTCCCAAAATCAACCAGCTCCAGTTAATGATGACTGGCACCAATTTCCCACTTCTACCTTAGATTCCCAGTTCCAAAAGGCTTCCCTGACCTACAGTTTGCCAGACTTGAATCTGCTGCCCTCTTTTCTCTTACACGACAGTCAGCATTCCGGACCACATGAACAAGACAATGACTCCACAAGTGATGAAAATAGTGACGGATATCAATCCTCACCTAAACAAAAGAAAATGGCAGCTAGTGAAGAGGATCAAGGACCTACTGAAAAAAATATTAGATGGGAATGTCACAACCAGTTATGTAAGTTCAATTTAGATGATATTCATGCATGTCAACATTTCTTTTCCAGAATGGAGCAGACTAAGAAAGACCAACTTCACACTAATTCATTAATCCCCTTTTATTTAGAGTCTCTAGATGCATGCAAGAACCCGCTGCGTCGTATAGATAAACTCGGTCACTCCCCCTTTTGTTCCCTCGAAACAGGTTGCTACAGCTTTTTGAGACCGATGAGGGCACTTAAACCACACTTCCCTGTTCTAACGCGTTTTGTTAACGACATTTACAAGGCAGTGGTAAAATGCAAGATCATTGTTCAACTAAACACACTCAAACGCGAAGGCTCTCTGAAGCAACTGAAAAACGCAATAAAAAAAGCAATCAAAAGCTTACACGAAGTTGGCAAAGCCAATGAGTTTATGTTCGGACCCCAACAACGCTTGTCCATTGATGATAAATCGATTAAAGCGGCGTATGGTTTAAATATCCAAAAAGTAGCTACACTTCGCGACGAATACCCCACTGTACCCTGCGACTGTTGTGAAATGCTTAAAATGAATAAGGATTTGAAAACACTTCGTACGTACGCAAATCGTAAGGGATTCGAAAATATGCTAACTTTGGTGCTTGAGAAATATCAGCAGGATCTACCAGTAGAGGAAAGAGACTTTGCAAATGACCCAGGATGGGTAAACGACATTAAAGACAACTTTCAAGTTTGCACCTATTGCGCCGAGAAAATGACAGAGAGCAAAAAGAATGCTCGATGCGTGTTCAATAACCTCCAGGCAAAACCCACTCCCGATTGTATAAAGGTGCTCAACCGCTTTGAACTAGCCATGATAAAATTTGTAATGAATTGTGTCACCATTGTTCGCTTAGGACAAGTAACTGCATTCAAAAGACCAAGGAACGAGTTAACAGATGCACTGAAAGGACGAATTGTATATCTGCCTGTAGACGTTCAAGCTAATGCAGAAGTCTTGCCTGAAAATTTGCTCAATATAGACAGCTTCGTAATTCTCGTTGGAGGTCAGCCAACGTACAGTAAGATCGTCTGGACCACTATGATAGACTTGAGAAAGGTCCATGAGGCACTACTCTGGCTCCGGGAAAACAATAGACTCTATGCCAACATACAAGCGTACACTCTTCAAGAGTTGGAGGAAATTCTCGACAGTCGATTGGCAGAAAAAGAGAAAGGTATAGAAAATCCTCAACCCATCCCTGATGAAGCAATTCTCAAACGCTTGACAGACAACGCAAAATCAGAGCTCCTCGAGCATTTCTCGGTTCAAGCAATAGATTCGACAGTTCCAAAAGACTTTATCGAAGACTTTAAAAACAACAAACAGAGTGACGTTGACGAATTTCAGTTTAAAAAAATTGAAGGAGACGCGGAAAACATTTTCGACAAAGATTTAGATCTGAAAGCATGTCCACACTTGTTCCCCGACGGTACCAACGGCCTACAGGAGACTGCCCGTACATTTAAAATGAGAAATGCAGAATACATCAAATGTCGCCTTCTCAGTCGACATCCTCAGTTCCGACTTGACAAGAACTATTTGTTCCACAATTTCCAGTTTCAGGAGGTGGCACATATGTGTAATAGCGTCTGTCACATGGTTCGAACCGTCAAACCCCAGAAAAATATTGGTGTTTTTTTGCAGAGACTGCAACAACGAGACGGAGAAATGGAGGGAAGCCTGTTCTCAGTTCAGTCAAAGCTAAGGGGCTCGCGTCAATACTTCCAAGCCCTATCGTCAAAAGTAAAATCCATGATCCAACAAGACGGTCCTCCAGCTCTTTTTGTAACGCTCTCTTGCGCTGAGTGGTACTCAACTGAATTCATAGACTATCTGAGAACAATAAATAGACATGTACCTGGTGTTGAAAAAATGACACCTGCCGAGCTCAAAGCAATGGATCCCGTAAGTGTTTCGAATCATTTTCATAAAAAATGGCATGCAATATTCAACGAACTCATCAACGCCAAAGAAAAACTAATTTTTGGAAAGCTTGCGAACCGCTTTTGGCGCATAGAATATCAGACCCGCGGAGCACCACATGTACACTGCCTTTTGTGGATCGAAGGAGCACCAATTATCGGCAAAGATCCTCCTGAAAAAGTCGTAGAGTATATCAACACGATTGCCACGTGTGAGATGCCAGATAAGCTAAAGAGTCCCGTGCTACACAAGCTCATGAACGACCATCAGAAACATCGGTGCAACACCTACTGCCGCCGAAAGTACAAGAAAGGCCAGAATTGGGTAACCTATTGTCAAGTTGGTTTTCCAATACTGAAACACCATCGCACAATTATCCACCACAACCACGACAGCATTGCAACAGGACGCGAAAAAAAAACAACACGCCGACGAAACTATGATCTGAAACGCGAAGAACACGAACGCTACATTAATGACTATCACCCTGCACTTCTCTTGACAAATCTCTCTAACGTTGACGTCCAGTACATTGGCCACCTGGGCTCTAAATTGCCGTACTATGTCACTAACTATATGACAAAAGCAGAGTCTGCAGAAGTTGACGCAATGTGGGAAGAAGTGAACAATGCATTCGCAAGTCTTGGCCAAAAGGCAATGTCATTTCTTCTCAAAACGGTAAAAAATCGACAAGTTGGCGCCGTAGAGGCAGCAGATCGACTCCTAGGCACAAAACTCTACAGCATATCACGACAGTTTCGTTTCGTTGACCTCTCACGACACAGTGAGCTAAAGAGAACTTTAAAAAAAATACCAAGAGCTAGAAGAACTCGCCAAAAACAAACCAAACAGTGAAGACTTATATATGGTACATTGGGTGGCAGATGTCTATCCCAACAGACCTGACCACATGGAAGACACAAGTTTAGTCAACCTGCTAGCCTGGTATGAACGCGAGTGAAAAGGCACAGACGACAAGCTTATGCTAAGAGATGGGTCATTTTTTTTGCGTAAACGCAAGGAAAAGCCCTACGTCATCCAGCACAAACGTGTAAATCCAGTTGAATCAGACGAAAAACGTGAAGAATACTATGGCATGCTTCTGAAACTTTTCAAACCCTGGCGCGAAGAGGCGGACATTTGTTTGAACGGTAAATCAAACTATGAAACATATTGCATCGAGAGCGAAAAATATTCCACCATGGTCGCGTATCACGAACGTTCAGTAGCGAAAGCAAAGGAAGAAGAAGAGTTTGAAAGAAAAGTAAGAGAACGGGCTAAAGAACTCCAAGAGAAAGAGGTAGAAGAAGCACGAGAACAGAATATGGATGACCCAAAGAATGCAATGCAAGGCGCCGCCAGAAACAGCATCAGACGCAATGGAAGACCTTATAAATGCAAATAGAAAGCTGCTCGATGCAATCACGGAACAACACGCAGCAAAGGACTATACGTCTCTGAATATCGACCAGAAACGTGTTGTTGACAAAGTCACGAGTACAGTAAAATCCAACTCTAAAACGCCACCACTCCGTATGCTTGTGTCCGGGTTCGGCGGAACAGGCAAATCAGTTGTAATCAAAGTAATTCGCAATATTATCTGCCGCTATTTCAGCAAGGATGCATGCCCTGTCATTGTAATGGTACCCACAGGACTTGCAGCCCATAGCATCAAAGGAGAAACTATACACAGGTGCTTTAGTTTGCCGGTTGATCAAGCAGGGACCGCCAAGTACTCAGAACTCCACACAGAGCAGCTGCTGACCCTCAGGGCAACTCTACAAAGAACGCGTCTCTTCATCATCGATGAAATAAGTATGGTGTCCGCCCTTACCTTCATGTACATTCATCTCAGACTTACGGAGATCATGAGCATCAATTCTGTAATGGGAAACGCAAACATGCTAGTCTTTGGAGACTTTTTACAGCTTAGGCCAGTCTCTGCTAATCCACCGTTTAAGCAGCTAACCCGAATGGAAATAAAGAACCGTATTGGCTCAATGGGAACATTTGATCTGTGGGGTCACTTTGATTACGATGAGCTAACAATTAACATGCGTCAAAAAACGGACACACACTATGCCGATCTTCTGGCCAACATTCGCATAGGAATTTGCACAGATGACAATTATTTACAGTTACAGCAGCGCAAAATCGCATCGAATCAAAGAGCAACAAACTAGGAGATTGCCGACAAGTACATAGAACTATCAGCATTGGGAAAAACTCCAGTCATTTTAATGCCCCGCAACGTAGACTGTAGATTAGTGAATGAAACTCTTCTTACCAAAACTTCCGACAATATTGCTACCTTTACTGCCATCGATCGACTATCTACCGTCCTCCGTGACAAGCGCATTGAATCAGAGGCAGCTGAAAACGTAAAGAACTTTGAAAACGACAGCAAACGTACGGTTGGCTCTATTTCTCACCTCAGACTGGCTCTTGGCGTCTGCGTCATGCTACAAAGAAATGTAAACGTAGAACAAGGTCTTGTCAATGGCTCCATGGGGTATGTCAAAGGTTTCAAGATGTCAGCAGCCAATATGGCTGTATGCGTTCAAGCGCAATTTGATGGTCAAGACAGAATCGTAGAGATTGAGCGCAAAACAGTTAGATTTGAAGCACTGAAAGAAGTGTACTACACTAGTAAACAATTTCCTCTCACTCTGGCCTACGCCATCACAATCCACAAATCCCAAGGGCTAAGTCTCCAAACTGCACTAGTTGACGCAGGCGATCGCTGCTTTGGACCAGGCATGATCTATGTAGCTGTCTCGCGAGTCACAATGAGCGAAGGTCTTCACCTGATCGATCTTGACAAAACCAAAATTTGTGCACACACAGAAGCTCTAGTCGAGTACAATAGACTTCGACAAAAATACCGTCCCCATCTTTCTCAATTCACAATCGTTAAGCCCTTCAAAGTTTCCAAAGTTCCCGAGGCGAAAAAGCAACCATTAAAACGGGATACGACCACAACTATTGGCACAGATAAACCGCCTAAAAAGTCCAAATCATCTGCATTCAAAGATAATCGAAGGTCTCGCTCAGCTTCTGGTGTGAAAGCGGAACCCACAAACGCTGACAGTAAGAAAAAAGCCAACACCAAGAGACTAAACACTGAAAAAGTCAAAAGCTTGATACCCCCCAAAAAAACGCGTATTGAAACAGCTGTCAATCAAGAATATCGCAGTGGCATAGGCCCAGGTCGACGAGGCCTCATAAACACAGACGGCTCAGCGTGTTATGCAAATGCAGCAATGCAGTGCCTTTTTGCCATGCAACACAATCTTTTTGACGTATTCTCTTTAATGCATGGGCCCCTTGCAGAAGAACTGAAATGCTTGGCAACCAGTTCACTGAGAACATACGAAACAATGGACGCTGTTCGTAGACTCCTACCGCCGCCGTACTACTACCGAAGCAGAGATCAACAATCATTGTGCGAATTTTGGTTTCACCTATTCCAACAGCTCGACGCAGAAAATCGATCCAATGACATGAGCGCCTTGCGATCTCTCTACCAATTCAAAACCCATCAATTCAGTGTATGCAGCACATGTAACGGGTCAAGAACCTCAGTACATCTTGAAGGCACTCCCGACTGTCCCTTCCCAATCCCAGGTGTACTCAATCCAAACGAGCTCGCAATCAACGAAGTTATTGACAACAGTGATATATCTTTCCATTCGGTTCTAATCCCGGAATAGCTGAGTGAAACAAGTCCCAACGGTCATGTCACCAAACTGAGAAAATTTTTCACTGAAACTCCCGAATTTTTAGCTCTAAATTTGGACAGGCGGAAACTCAGACACAAGATCACGCGCCGCGTTGTTGACTTTGATCCGGACAAACTTATTCTGCATCGAACAGAAGACGTGGACCTCACGCATGGCAACATCTACAACCTCGGTACAATGTCGTCAATACATTATCGTGCAAGCGCCGTTGATTTTCATTCCGGCACCAGATTTGGAAACCACGCCAACTACTATGTGTACCGCAGAACACTGGATGGCGCTTGGTGTAAATGCAACGACTCTGAAGTTCGAGTCATCAAAAATGCTTCGGAAATAGACTTTTCAGGTATGACATTCATGGTGCTCCAAAAATTATAGTTCAGTAATTAACAACACTTTTAGTCTCGTTTCAGGCTCTAATGGTCTTCAAAAGCAACAAACTTGTAAAACAATCTGTTTTTCTGAAAACAATTGCCCACATTTGTTTTTCTAAAGACAACAAAAACAATTGTCCATGATCTGCCGCGGTTAGGGAGCGAAGGTCTTCACCTGATCGATCTTGATAAAACCAAAATTTGTGCAGACACAGAAGCTCTAGTCGAGTACAATAGACTTCGACAAAAATACCGTCCCCATCTTCCTCAATTCACAATCGTTAAGCCCTTCAAAGTTTCCAAAGTTCCCGAGGCGAAAAAAGCATCCATTAAAACGGGATACGACCACAACTATTGGCACAGATAAACCGCCTAAAAAGTCCAAATCATCTGCACTCAAATATAATCGATGGTCTGGCTCAGCTTATAGTGTTAAAGCGTAACCCACAACCGCTTAAATTAAGAAAAAACCCACAACAACTAGAATCAACCCTGACCAATTACCCAGCGTGATACCCCCCCCCCAAAAAAAAAAAACACGTATTGAAACAGCTGTCAATCAAGACTATCGCAGTGGCATAGGCCCAGGTCGACGAGGCCTCAGAAACACAGACGGCTCAGCGTTTTATGCAAATGCAGTAATGCAGTGCCTTTTTGACATGCAACGCAATCTTTTTGACGTACTCTCTTTAATGCATGGTCCCCTTGCAGAAGAACTGAAACGCTTGGCAACCAGTTCACTGAAAACGTACGAAACAATGGACGCTGTTCGTAAACTCCTACCGCCGCAGTACAAGCACCAAAGCAGAGATCAGCAATCATTGAGCGAATTTTGGTTTCACCTATTCCAACAGCTCGACGCTGAAAATCGAGCCAATGACGTGAGTGCCTTGCGATCTCTCTACCAATACAAAATCCATCGATTCAATGTATGTAGCACATGTCACTGGTCTAGAACCTCAGTACATCTCGAAGGCACTCCCAACTGTCCCTTCCCAATCCCAGGTGTGCTCAATCAAACGAGCCCGCAATCAACGAAGTAATCGACAACAGCGATATATCTTTCAATTCGGTTCTAATCCCGGAATAGCCTGATGAAACATGTCCCAACGATCACGTCACCAAACTGAGAAAATTTTTCACTGAAACTCCCGAATTTTTAGCTCTAAATTTGGACAGGCGAACACTCAGACACAAGATCACGCGCCGCGTTGTTGACTTTGATCCGGAAAAAATTATTCTGCATCGAACAGAAGACGTGGACCTCACGCATGAGTAGTAACCGTACAATGAATTGAAAGTATACATACATATCTATGCCTTAGGCGTAAGTTTGAATGTATACTTTCAATGCATTGGATTGTTACCAGGGTCATTTGCGTACAAACTTGCATGCATTTATTGAAACTCGATGGATGACGAAATTTCACAGTTAATCGTCTTTTTTTTTTTTAGTTCCAAAAACCGGTGTATATTATTTTTTAATATCACATTATTTTTTTGTATATAGTAAGTTTCAAAATTTTTTTATAAATAAGTTTAGAATCGTTGATATTATATATAGCAATTTTTTTTAATTAAAAATAAAAAAAGTTAAAAACAAACATAATTATTTTTATGTAAAAAAAATCTACATTTTTAAAAGAAAATTTCATTAATTTAAGGAAGAAATTCTTTCCTTACACTAGAACTAAGGGATTTTTTTTTAGGGATGTTTTTTAAAATACTTCCAGGCCAGTCTGCATTTATGGTGTGATTTTTATCATTATCAGTTAGCCTTTTTATGGATTTTTTTGAAAAAAAGTGCTTAGCTATATTTAAAAAAAAAAAAGTTTTTCACTAATTTAAATTAATAACATAAACTGAATTATTTTAACAAAACTAAAATGAATTTTTTTTTAAATGAATTTGAAAAATGAAATACCCCCCCTTCTGAAAAGAGGGCCCGATATAGTGAAGGTGTACTAATGCAAGCTACAAGACCTTCAGTTATCAAATTCGCTACTAGAACTACACAAGACCAGCCAATGCCTGCGAATCTTTTAATGACAGGGACCTCTGACCCCCGTTTTAGCTCCATATCAGCTGGACGGAACTTGAAAATGGAGTGGACTGCATTATATAATGCCTCAGCTCAACCTACTGAAGATTGTGACCTTTACCCCCCTCAAGTATTACAAAGTAGTTCAGATATAGAAGTCCAATCGGAATTTGTAAGTATATACATATTTTTTTTTCTATCCCTATTTTCAAAAAATAAGACAAAATTTTCTCAGGGGCATTGCTTTTTAAAAAATTAAAATTTTTTTTTAATATATTTAATTTTATTTCATTAACAAAATTAGTTATATATATAACGTAGTTCTTATAATGAATTTATATAACAAAAAAAAAAAACCTTACCTCTTAAATTATAACTAAGATGCTTTATAATGAAATATTCATTTTAGAAAAAAAAAACTAACTATTTGAAAAAAACGAAAGTGAAAACAATTGCTCCTATACAGTTAACGCGCGCTAGTAGACTGGTATTTTCGTCCCTACGGCATGTGAATACATCCGCTTTGCATGATTAGATCTACCATAGCCTTTCAATCCGATATGAATTCTAAGTAGGGTCGTTTGAAAATTGGAGTTTAAATCGCAAGATGTTTATCTTCAATAAGCACTTTACACAGGGAAAAAGGTTTTTTGATAATTTCCAAATATGTCTTCGCGGTAATGTTAAGAAACATTATTTGGGTGAAGCCGTTTTTGATCGTTTCATTGAAACACTTAGGTGTTTACGAGAAAGAATTTGAGGTTGTTCTATTTGAACAGTGTTGTGAAGTCCAATACCCCATCCCCCTACCTCGATAGGGTATCGATCCTCCTACATCGAAGGAAGCTCCCGGGTCCCAAGGGTCCTCCCCGGGAGAGGGGGGGGGGGGAGGGAGGGTTCTAAAAAAGGACCATCCAACATTTTAATTGCACTTTAATTGTTGATATGAATGGAGAAAAAAGTTCTTCTCTCTCTTACAAGCATTTATTCAGCCCAGGTCAACTTCAAACAAATCCGTTGGCAAAATACACAGGAAAATAGGGATTATTGAGAAGGTAGCATCATCAACCACCGACATATGGAGTTTATAATTTAAAAAAATACAAAGTTCAATATTCGAAACGAGCTTCTGCAGGAGCTTAGGATACTAGTGGTGACAAATTAGATATAAGGATCAAGTGCCCCCCCTATTTTTGAAAAAATACATTCTTTTGGTATTTATATTTTTTAAAAAAATACAAAGTTCAATATTCGAACATATCTTCAGCAGGAGCTTAGTATAGTAGTTGGGGCAATTGCCCCCCAATTTTTGAAAAAATACATTTTTTTGAAATTTAAAATTTTTAAATATAAAAATTTAAATTTTTTAATGGATATTAATCCTGTTATTTTTTTATTTTGGTGTAAAATTTTGATATCCGGGGAAATGTCCCCCTATTTAATAAAAAAAAAAAAAAACCCAACCTTTTTTGGCAATAATAATTTATAAAAATAAAAAGTTAAATATTCAATGCTAGATTCAGCCGGCGCTTAGGATAGTAGCGGGGAAAATTGTGATATACGGGGCAATTGCCCCCATATTTTTGAAAAAATACCTTTGTGTGGTATTTATACTTTTTAAAGATAAACAGTTCAATATTCGAACATATCTTCAGCAGGAGCTTAGGATATTAGCGGGGCAAAAAAACACGCATTTTAATAAAAGTTTTAATTTTTGTTTAAAAAAAAAAAAATTTTTGGAAAAAAAAAAATATATTTTTAAAAGAAAAGGCAAAAAATTTACTTAATAAAAAAAAAAAAAAAAAATATATTTTTTAACATTTTATGTTTAAATTATTAAATAAATAATGCAATGTAAATTTCTTTTTCTTTTAATTGTTTAGGTGATGGTGATGGTAGTGTGACAATGACTATGAGAAATTGACAAAGTTTATTAACTATAAAAAAATTTACATAAAAAATAAAACTTTTTTTTCTACAGATTAAAAATATAGCACCACCACCAGCGACACCATTGAGTGATGAAGCAACTATATTTACAGGACCAATTCTGTCACCACCACCAGCAGAGTTCAAGGATGAACCTATACTGATCCTAGAGAATATGGAGTGGGAAAGTGGCTTCCTTAACGATGTTTTTGGGGAAATGGCCAGCCTGGAGGACTTAAGCTGTGATATTGACATGGTTGAGGACCCAGAGTGGGCGGATAGTTTCCTGCGCGAATATTTAGATGATGATGGTACAAGTAAATCTGAACCGGGTCCTCATAACGAAATTAGATCAGAGGACAATACAGGCTGGCTTGACCAATTGTCCCCAAACACCTTAGAATATGTGCTAGGGGACCTCATGCCACACCCCCCCAATATGATTGAACAGACTGGGAGTGGTGTTATTGACAATTCTCTGTCACCCGCCACCACTCCACTTAATGCTATAGATAGAAGTAGTAGTAATACAACAGCAACAGTATCCCCTCTTCCGGATTTTTTCTCTCCAACTCTGCCTTGCATCACACACTGGTCTACAGCGCCAAATTCGGTGACCCTTTCAACTCTCTAGTGTCGGGGGATATAATAACAGATCCCCTGGCCATTACACATTCTTATACTGATAAGATTCGAGCCATTCTTGAACAACACATGGGGGTGTGGGGATTGGCGGTCAGATTAAAAGCATCAAGCGCAATAAAAATATTTTTTTTAAATGAAAGTACAGTTGAGATATATTTGAAATACTTGCACAAAGAGATTTTGTCGATACATATAGTGGTCTCGCAGTCCTTGGGGATTTTTATAACTTGGATTACTAGTCATCAAAGGCAGTGGGACACTGATAGCGAGGGGGGTAGTGGATCCGTGTTTTTATTTATAGATTCTATAACTATTGATATTTGTCAATTCTAAAAGGATTTCAGCGTCACAGGGGGGCATAGGGAAAGGGATATAGATTAAAATTATCGTTTGCAGTTAGAGGGGTGTAAGGTTATACAACAGATCTGTTTCGATACAAAGCTACAATGTTTCAGTTATGAATTTTTGATTTCGGCATACATACCTCTGCGTGATGATGCATCTAAGAAAAAGTTGGATAAAAGGGCAGTTAATGGTAGGGAGGGTTCAAAGTTCCCCAAAGTGGATTTTAATTGTTTAAATGGTCAATACCCTGTGAAACTAAAAGGAATAGATATTTTTGAGTGGGCTAATGCACATTTAAAGATTGGTGTCACGGTGCTACAGTATGAACCAGAATTTGAAGAGGTTCAGCGTTCCGAGAAGAAGGGTGTATTATTTCCAGTGCGGGCTCCTTAAATTTAATCTGTATAATTTTGGGTGTGGCTTCTATACACCCCACCCACAGAATCCGTTTCAATTGGTCATTTCAATCCGATTACGGTTATTAGTTGGTTTTTATGTGTGGTAAAAAAGGGGGGGGGGGGGGGTGTGTGTTATTACTGTCCAACATGCCTCTCAAGATTTCGCTCTGATTTAAATTTAAAGCATCACATGAAACACTGTAAACGTCATGGATACGAGGCTGTGGAGACGGTAAGCGGAGATAGAGCGATCTTATGTTTTAAAAAATTTCAAAACACGCTCCTGCAGAGCAATAAGATCGCGTTGGACTGCGAAGCTAAGCTGACAGACGTGTGCGATCCGTCAAATTCAAATCGTGTTAAAATACATGAAGCCATAGGGGTCTCTTACGCTCACGCGCAACGAGATTCCAATAATACCATGCAAGTGTTGGAGGTAGTTGAGATGTTGAGTGACCCACAGAGATGACACACACACATAGAAACGAGACACGCACAGACACGACACACAAACAGAGTCATAGTGAGAGAGATATCCAAAAAGTTGGGTTGACCTAGGTTCACTTAGAGTGGCGCGCCACTCTAAGTGAACCTAGGTCAACCCAACTTTTTGGATATCTCTCTCACTATGACTCTGTTTGTGTGTCGTGTCTGTGCGTGTCTCGTTTCTATGTGTGTGTGTCATCTCTGTGGGTCACTCAACATCTCAACTACATCCAACACGTACATGGTATTAGTGGACTCTTATGGCGTGAGAACGCAAGAGATCCCTATGGCTTCATGTATTATAACACTATTTGTTTTATATGTATCATCAACGTCTGACACCTTAACTTCGCGTACCAAAGCAAGATGCTTGCTCTGCGGAAACGTATTTTGATCATTTTTAAAACGTAGAATCTCTCTCTCACCGCTTACCATCTCCACAACCTCATACCTATGACATTCAAAGTGTTTTATATGATGCTTTTACTTTAAATCAGAGCAAAATCTTTAGAGACATGTTGGACAGTAATAACCCACACCCCCCCGCCCCCCTTTTACCCTCACTGAGAAACCTACAAAAATACCTCAACGGATTTAAAATAACAAATTAAAATGAGTCTGTGGGTGGGGTGTTTAGAAGCCACACCCAATATTCTACTGATTCAATTGAAGGAGCCCGCACTGGAAATAATACACCCTTCTTATCAGAACGCTGGCACTCCTAAAATTCGGGTTCATACTGTAGCACCGTGACAACAATCTATAAATGTAAATTAGACCGCTCAAAAATATCTAGTACTTTTAGTGTCACAGGAAATTGACCATTTAAACAATTAAAATCTACTTTGGGGAACTTTGAACCCTCCCTACCATTAACTGCCATTTTATCCAACTTTTTCTTAGATGCATCATTCCGCAGAGGTCTGTATGTCGCAATTAAAAACGCATACTTGAAACATTGCAGGCTCGTATTGAGACAGATTTGTAGCATCCCCTAACACCCCTCTAAATGTGACTGATAATTTTAAAATATAGCCCTTCCCCCGTTCCCACATCCTACAATAAAATCCTTTTTGAATCTACAAATATTAACAGTTCTACTTTCAATAAATAAAAACACAGATCCACTACCCCCCTCGTTATAATTTTCCCACGTGCTTTGAATACTATTGGCCCAATTTAGAAAAAACTCCCCAAAATTTGATAAATGCGGGTGTATTTCCAACATCTCTGTGTGCAAGTATTTCGAATACATCTCACCCGCACTTTCATTTAAAAAAAATATTTTTAGTACTATTGATGCTTTTAAACTGTCCCCCACTCCCCAAACCCCCATGTGTTGTTCAAGAAGGGCTCGAATCTTATCAGTATAAGAATGTGTAAGGGCCAGGGGGTCTGTTATTATACCCCACGACACGAGATAGTTGAAATTTTCACCTACGGTGGAGATGTAGACCAATGCTTGATGCACTTACGTGTTTGAGAGACAACCCTAATGAAGTGTTTGTAGTGGGGCTGTTGTATTACTACTACTTCTCTCTCGCTAATTGATTGGAGTGGTGTAGGGTGAAAGAGACGTGCCAATAACACCACTCACAGTCTGGTCAATCAGATTGAGGGGATGTGGCATGAGGTCCCCTAGCACATATTCTAAGGTGTTTGGGGACAATTGGTCAAGCCAGCCTGTATTGTCCTCTGATCTAATTTCGTTATGAGGACCCGGTTCAGATTTACTTGTAACATCATCATCTAAATATTCGCGCATGAAACTATCCGCCCACTCTGGGTCCTCAACCATGTCAATATCACAGCTTAAGTCATCCAGGCTGGCCATTTCCCCAAAAACATCGTTAAGGAAGCCACTTTCCCACTCCATATTCTCTAGGACCAGTGTAGGTTCATCCTTGAACTCCGCTGGTGGTGACAGAATTGGTCCTGTAAATATAGGTGCTCCATCACTCAATGGTGTCGCTGGTGGTGGTGCTATATTTTTAATCTATAGAAAAAAAAAGTTTTATTTTTTATGTAAATTTTTTTATAGTTAATAAACTTTGTCAATTTCTCATAGTCATTGTCACACTACCATCACCATCACCTAAACAATTAAAAGAAGAAAAAAGTTAAATTGCATTTTTTATTTAAAAATTTAAAATTAAAACTTTAAAAAATTAATTTTTTTTTTTTTTTTTTTAGTCAGTTATATTTTTTCCTTTTCATATAAAAATTTATATTTTTTTGAACAAAAATTTTTTTTTTTTTAAACAAAAATGAAAATTTTTTTAAACAGTCTTTGTTTTTTGCCCCGCTCATAAAATAATCTCCAGATGACGATAGCTTCGAATTTTTAACTTTGTATCTTTAAAAAGTATAAATTCCAAAAAAAGGTATTTTTTCAAAAATAGGGGGCAATTGCCCCTTATATCTCAATTGTCACCACTACTATCCTAAGCTCCTGCTTAAGATAGCATCGAATATTGAACTTTGTATTTTTTTAAATTATAAATGCCAAAAAAAAAGGTATTTTTTTTTTTTTTTTTTTTAAATAGGGGGCAATTGCCCCGTAGGTAAAATTGGTACAAAATAATCTCATCCGCTCATTATTACTATCGATAAAAATAGTTAAATGGTTAAAAATAAATATTTACTAGTAATACTCCATTTATTTTTTCAAAACGAGGGGGGGGCAATTTCCAACCATCAAAAAAACCGAAACTGCTTAATCTAGGGTATCAAAATTTCAAGATCATTTTTTAAAAAAATATAAAAAAAACCCAAAGTTATTTTTTAAAAAAAAGGGGGGGCACTTTATCCTTAAATATAATTTGTCACCACTACTATCCTAAGCTCCTGCTGAAGCTAGTTTCGAATATTGAACTTTGTATTTTTTAAAAGTATAAACTCCATCTGTCGGTGGTTGATGGTGCTACCTTCTCAATAATCCCTATTTTCCTGTGTATTTTGCCAACGGATTTGTTTGAAGTTGACCTGGGCTGAATAAATGCTTGTAAGAGAGAGAAGAACTTTTTTCTCCATCCTTATCAACAATTAAAGTGCTATTAAAATGTTGGATGCTCCTTTTTTAGAACCCTCCCTCCCCCCCCCCTCTCCCGGGGAGGATCCGTGGGACCCGGGAGCTTCCTTCGATGTAGGAGGATCGATACCCTCTCAAGGTAGGGGGCTGGGGTATTGGACTTCACAACACTGTTCAAATAGAACAACCTCAAATTCTTTTTCGTAAACACCTAAGTGTTTCAATGAAATGATCAAACACGGCTTCACCCAAATAATGTTTCTTAACATTACCGCGAAGACATATTTGGAAATTATCAAAAAAAACCTTTTTCCCTGTGTAAATTGCTTATTGAAGATATACATCTCGCGATTTAAAGTCCAATTTGCATACGACCCTACTTAGAATTCATATCGGATTGAAAGGCGATGATAGATCTGATAAGGATAGCGGATGTATTCAAATGCATTAGGAACGAAAATACCAGTCTAAAAGTGCGCGTTAACTGTATAGGAGCAATTGTTTTCACTTTCTTTTTTTTCAAATAGTTAGTTTTTTTGTCTAAAAGGAATATTGCATTAGAACGCATCTTAGTTATAAGTTACGAGGTAATTTTTTTTTTTTTTTTTATATAAATTCATGATAAGAACTAATTTATATATATCACTAATTTTGTTAATGAAAGAAAATTAAATAGCTTAAAAACAAATTTTAAGTTTTTAAAAAGATATGCCCCTGAGAAAATTTTGTCTTATTTTTTGAAAATAGGGATAGAAAAAAAAATATGTATATACTTACAAATTCCGATTGGACCTCTATATCTGAACTCCTTTGTAATACTTGAGGGGGGTTAAGGTCACAATCTTCAGTAGTTTGAGCTGAGGCATTATATAAGGCAGTCCACTCCCTTTTCAAGTTCCTTCCAGCTGATATGGAGATAACACGGGGGTCAGAGGTCCCTGTCATTAAAAGATTCGAAGGCATTGGCTGTTCTTGTGTAGTTCTAGTATCTAATTTTATACCTTTATGTATTGTTTAGTGAATTAGTATCCAGTCGCATGAGCGGTAACAATGGTAATAAGGGGGGGTATGTATGTGTTAAAATTAAAGGAAAAAAAAATGCATTGGTTTTGGTTTAATTTTTTTATTGTATTTTGTTTATAATTTATATTGTCATTTCATTTTTTTTTTTCAATAGTTATAAGCACTTTTTTTTTTCAAATTAATAAATAAAAATGTTAAATTTTAAATTTTAGAAAAAAAAAGAAAAATAAGAATGCCAAGGTCTTATTTTACAAAAAATCCCTAAAAAAAAATCCCTTAGTTCTAGTGTAAGGAAAGAATTTCTTCCTTAACTTAATGACAATTTCTTTTTAATAATGCTAATTTTTTTAACACACAATAAATTTTTTTGATTATTAATTTTTTTATTTTTTATTAAAAAAAATGCTATCTCCAATATAAACGACTCGAAACTGATGGAGAATCAAATATGGAACCTGATTATATACAAAAAATAATAGGCGAGTAAAAAATAAGAGACACCGGTTTTTTGAACTAAAAAAAAAAAAGACATTGAACTGTGACAGTGCTTCGGTCCTAGAGTGTAAAGACCTGGAGACCTGTTTGTATGAAAATGACCCGGGTAACCACCCAATGCATTGAAAGTATACATTCAAACTTACCCCTAAGGCATAGATATGTATGTAAACTTTCAATGCATTGTACGGTTACTACTAGCATGACAACATCTACAACCTCGGTACAATGTCGTCAATACATTATCGTGCAATCGCCGTTGCTATTCATACCGGCTCCAGCTTTGGAAATCAAGGCCACTACTTTGTGTACCGCATAACAGTGGAAGGCGATTGGTTTAAATCCAACGACTCTGAAGTTCGAGTCATCAAAAATGCTTCAGAAATAGACTTTTCAGGTATGACATTCATGGTACTCCAAAAATTATAGTTCAGTAATTAACAACACTTTTAGTCTCGTTTCAGGCTCTAATGGTCTCCAAAAGCAACAAACTTGTAAAACAATCTGTTTTTCTGAAAACAATTGCCCACATTTGTTTTTCTAAAGACAACAAAAACAATCATCCATGATCTGCCGCGGTTAGGCAGGGAGACTACCATTTCTTCCTCGTATTCTGTTGTCTGTCGTCGGTCATATCTTCCATATTTAAAAACCAGACTCAACCCAGAAAGAGCAGTAAGCCAAAAAACGGTCCAAACACACAACAGAGTACAAACAGTGGTGCCTCAACGTGGTGGGGAAGTGGCAACGGGTTGCAATTACGCTCAATATACTCATAAATGCACGCCGGTTAACATCACTGTTTCCACAGTCCTTTCCTAGTTTTACAGATTGGTAAGACCCACCCAGATAAGGGATATCTTGCGTGTTGCACTTGAAACTGAATGTGCACCATATTTTGGAAGTCTTCTCTTCATGCATAGATTATTTGAAAAAAAACTACGTTTTTTAAAGAGTTAAAGAGGCTGAGTTACAAGGTCAACCCTTAAAACGTAAAGGGATTAGGAGGCACAGTTGGGGGGGCTGTTAAAGAGGCTGAGTCACAAGTTCGAACCTTAAAACGTACAGGGATTAGGAGGCACCCTGTACGACGTGATTTGAGTATTCAGGAATTAAAAGCCTTAACATAAGAATGTTCAAGAGCGGGGGGTTTGGGGGGCGGCAGCCCCCATCTTTAACTCCTGACACGATCAGCTAACAGTTAGTCAAGCAATAATAAGTAATAAACTGTACAAAAACGTGCAGAAATTATTTGAAAAAAACTACGTTTTCTAAAGAGTTAAAGAGGCTGAGTTACAAGGTCGAACCTTAAAACGTACAGGGATTAGGAGGCACAGTTGGGGGGCTGCCGCCCCCAAACCCCCGCTTTCGCAGCCTTTAAATATAAAAAAAAATTTCTTTAAACTGAAAGTAAGGAGCGACATTAAAACTTAAAAAGAACAGAAATTATTCCGTATATGAAAGAGGCTGTGCCCTCCTCAACGCCTCGCTCTTTACGCTAAAGTTTGACTTTCTCACAACTCTTTTTTTAAACAATAAAAACTTTAGCGTAAAGAGCGAGGCGTTGAGGAGGGCACAGCCTCTTTCATATACGGAATAATTTCTGTTCTTTTTAAGTTTTAATGTCGCTCCTTACTTTCAGTTTAAAGAAATTTTTTTTTATATTTAAAGGCTGCGAAAGCGGGGGTTTGGGGGCGGCAGCCCCCCAACTGTGCCTCCTAATCCCTGTACGTTTTAAGGTTCGACCTTGTAACTCAGCCTCTTTAACTCTTTAGAAAACGTAGTTTTTTTCAAATAATATATATATAATATCACATTTTCACAATAAATTGTGGACCTTTTGTGGACAATAAATTGTAAATTGTGGACAAAGGGAACCTTTTTCACAATAAATTGTGAAAAAGGTTCCCTTGTCCCTGGTTCAAATACCAATTCTCTGTTAAATTTAGGTACACTGGTTTTACTATTTAATGCTAGATTTTCTTTTTTCCTTTTTTCAATGCAGTCTTAACTTTTTCCAATCGCTGTAATTAATTTGAGAGATCATGGCTAAAACGAGCCGAATTATTATTTTTTTTTTTATTATTATTTTTTTTTTTTTACAAAAAATCCCTTCGAATCCTTAATGTGTCACATTGTGTATAGATAACTACTGATAGGTTTTAAGACGGATCCAAAACTGTGCTAATTCGATCCTCTTCCCCTAAGAATTCATACTAAGGATTTTGTCTTTAGTTTATATTTTATTTAGTTGGCTCTTATTTTAACAGTTCTATATATAAAGTCAACTCTTTACCATCCTTAGAATCGGGAGACGTGGCAACCTTGGATTAGGAGATTCCACGGATAATCAGGATTAGGAAAGAAAGCTAAAAATCAACACGAAAATTCTTTTAGCACGTAGATTTTTTATCGTAGTTTACAAATCGCATTTCCGGTCATCACAGCTCAATGAAGCTGCGTATAAGGCCAATATTATTTATTTTTTCTTAAAATAATTGGGTTCCTTGAAGGACCTTGAAGGGTAATCCATAAAGTGGATAATCCCGCAAAGAGAGTTTACTTTGGTGGGATAACTTTTCTAGTGAACCCTCTGATGCTACGGTTTTCAGTTTGACGTCCTAGTGTGTAACATATCTGCATAGCTATACTAGTTGATAGTTTTGCATAGCTACGCTGCATAAAATTAAATTATTTGCTTAAATGTAGCATAATTGCAGGAATTGGAAACTGATTGTTGTGCCATTAATTGGAGTCGTGAACTTACCGAAAACTTAGGTACCCGTCTTTTGTCTCTTTGGAACCGAACTGCTGGAGACTGCTTGTTAGACTCTATTCTTGGAGCAACCTGGGGAATTTTGGACCGAGATGGTCTAATGAGGAAGAGTTTGGCTGATTGTTTACAAAATTCTGGTCACCTGTAAGTCGTTTCGCCCGTGCTTATACTTCTCTGTGAATACTAAAAATTCTGTAAACACCAAAGTTACTTGAATATCAATTGTTTTCCCAAAATTGTTCGTGGCCCTTCCTTGTGGTTTCTTTATTCCGAAAAATTGCATGATGAATGTTTTTCTCTACATTTGAAACATTTCTGTTCTACCAAAAAATAAGAAAGACATTTTTACCAGTAATTTATTTTTTTTTCAACCTAATTTTCAGCTCGTTGATGAAGTTTTGATGTGCTCATTTCCATTTATTTTTCTGTATATTTGAGCTCTTATTTTTTTAAAATCAAAATAACGCCTGCTTGATTTTTTTTTACGGTTTTTTAGTGAGCTCTGTGAGAATCTAATTGACTAAGGTCTCTTTTTCTTTTTTGACTGTTGATTGTAGCGTAAAACCGGTCTGTTGAATCATAAACTCTCTGCATCTCTAATTACCATAATTCTAACAATGAAGATGCGCTTGAACACTTGAGGTCATTTTTAATTCTGTAAAAAAACCAAGAAGAAATACCCTGCGGTCATAGTTTACTGGCTGGCCTATTCTTAGTAAAGAGCTATTCGTGCCCCGTAAATTGCTGGCAAAAAATGGTGCTTTCGTAAAAATTATTTACCATGATAATTTTGTGGTTAAAGAAATCATCAAAGATAAGCAGGGTCTTGCTATTCCTCAAACTCTCTAAAGAGGCAAAATTGCCATTTGTGCTTTGCAAAAATTAAACTGACAGATCGATTTGAAACTAAGTCACTTGATTTTCCTATATAGTTGAAAGAAATAGATATAAAAGAAAGACGATAGTGACGAAAATTAAATTATTTTTAAATTATTAAACCTAAATTTATTTCACAAGAGTTTTACTAAAGAACTTCTTACTACAAATCAGTGCTAAGTTGTTGCCTCTCAATCCCTCCGAAAGACTAGAGTGTCATTTCATTTTTGCTAAAAACTAATAAACGGCTTAAATTGACAACTTTATTTTGGCAATGGATTTTCTCTGTGTTAAATAAAATAGAAAAAATTAAAAAATTAATAGGAAGTACAGCATTCAGGGAAGTTTAATGGATATTAGACTAATAAAACTAAACATATTTTTACGAAACCGATAGCGAAAAACGAATTCCTGCATGTTCACTGCAAATTTTAATTTTTGTTTTAATATTATAATGAAAAAACACAAAACCGTATATTTTTTTTCTTTTTTTTCTTTTTTTTTCTTGTATTCAGTAAAGCCCAGATAACCCTCTAGCTCTTTGGTGGGTCTGTTTAGGTGGCAATACCAGACCCACTAACCTTCATTGCCTTATTTTCTACTTAGGAGGAAATAAGGTTCAATGCTGCACCTATTTTCAATTTTCCAGAATAAGCATAATTGCTATGATTAATTTCGTTTTACTATTTTAGAAATGTGCTCTTTTGCCTCTATTTTTCCTATTAATTCTATTCTATTGAAAACCTTAGAAAATCTTTGCTGGGGTTGATAGAAACAGCAGCCTATTAATGTTTGTGGTAATTTCTGTTTGTTTTAAGTTTGACTTGCAATACAACTTTATGTCTGCTCGTCTTTGTTTAAATGGCGCTCTTTACATTTCTTTGAAAAAAAATTCTTGGAAATATTTTTTTTAAATTTACTTTCAGTGTTTAATGAACATAGCATGAAATACATGTAAGTTACAGGAATATTTATAATATAATTTTTTTGAAGAAAATTAAGACTTCTCTGGAAAAAAAACACCTTTATTAACTCCCCTCCCCCTGGGAAAATTTCCAGTCTGTTTTCCTTGAATAAATTTCTGTAGGTGCTCCTGCTTTGATATAAGGCCTTTTAATAAATACTTATCAAAATATTTTTAAACGTTGTCCTTTTTTAGTCTTTATGAACGGTGGGCTGAGTATGAGATACGTACCGCTGCGGAGATGAATCTAGGCTATATACCATCTGAGGCGGAGCTATCATCCGAGTGGGCAGATCTAGTGTCGCGTGCTCGACGGCCAGGGGCTCCATTGGATCAGCTTCATATATCGGCCCTATCTCATATTCTAAGAAGACCAATAATTGTCTACGGAGCTACCTGTGTCAAAAGTCATGTGGGTGAACCACTTGATTATGCCCGGTTTCAAGGTGAGCACTGAAAGTAATGTTTTATTGACGCGTTGATATTAGGAGTGCGACAAAGAGAACTTTTTAAATTGATTTGTATTAGTTGATGGCTTTTTACGGGAAATTGAGATTGTAATATCTTGAAAAACATAATGTGTTTAGTAGTTGGGATGTCTTTTTGTTTTTAGTTAGCCGCGAACTGCTAATTGGTTTGAAGGAGCACCCAAACAAATATGGAAAACTCTGGGCTTAAAAAGCACATTTGCGAAGTAGTGGATCTTCTTTCCTTCTTGGGAATAAGTGTTTTCCCGGTAAAGATAAGACCTAGGTGTAACTGTGGTACAGAAGGAAGATATAGGATGTAAATTCACTACTTTTGGCTTGCGGAACATGTGTTTCAAATCTTTGGTAAGTTAATGTAACTTTTTTGCTTTGTTCATACTCCATTATACTTTTTTTTTCAAAATAGAGTTGTTTTGTATATAAAATAGATATTCTCCATATTTTTTTTCAATTCAGTTTTATATGTGTATGCAAGAAAACAATTGTAACCCACTGAAGGTCACAGAAAATAATTGTGAGAGAGAGAGAGAGAGAGAGAGAGAGAGAGAGAGAGAGAGAGAGAGAGAGAGAGAGAGAGAGAGAGAGAGAGAGAGAGAGAGAGGGGGGGGGGGAGGGAGGGAAAGGGGAAGCGTAAAATGATTGGTCAAGATGGGGCAGTGGTGGACGTTTTACACTGTTATCAGTATCTTATCGTATTTATCATGAAAAGATAGTGGTTTGTGTTAAAAATTAAGTGTCAATTTCAGCCCCATTGACTCATGATGTCTTGTAAGCTGATGGGCCCAGCCCATATTTCCCACAATTCTGGTAGAACTTTATTAACCCCCGCAGATTTTGTTTTTAATATGTAAGAAACATCGATGTCTGACAATCTTGCATCGTCTTTAGGCGTGTATCTACCTGTGTTGTGGGAGCCAAATTTTTACTGGAAAGTTCCCATTGCTCTGGGGTATACCCGTGGTCATTTCTCTGCACTAGTACCGGTTGAACCTGACAACCTACCAAGTGGAGAAATTCGTCAAGATGGCGGTCAAAAGTCTTCATATTTGCCCCTCATCACCAATGAGGCTCAACTTCTTCCTGTTCATTTTCTTACGGAGAGAGAGGTAAAGTGATTACCTAGTAGTATCAATGCTCACTGATTTAAAGAGAGCCTAAATTTTTATCACTTCTCTTATTGTTTCATTGTTGAGTTCTAGTTACTTTTTGTTGTGCTTTTTAACTGTCAGACTATCATTCAGCTTTTAGTCTTTTAAAATAATTATCGACGTTAGTTTGCTCGTAGCGTTTAGGGGGCTCAGAAACTGCATGAACCGTCAACAAAGTATTAACAAGCCAAAGTTTATGCTCTTAAGGGTAAACAACCAGAGTTAAAACCTCTATTATTGATTGTAATCTTTTAAAACTATTTGGTACAGTCCTGTGCTCGTCTTAAGCTCTGTTCTTAATATTTTCTATGAAAAGCCGGCCTATATTGGATCAAGGGTGTGCTGTGACGTCGAAATATCTAACTTTCATTTTTAATTGACGCAAAGTTCTACCACGTGTGGCACACTTCTGCGTGCGGTGCTCGCCACGGAATGTTCACCATACATGAAATGGCTTTTGCAGCTAAATGTAAGAACTAATTGCGGCGTTGATCTATCATTTGGTAATACCTTAGCACAGGGGTTGGCAAAGTGCGGCTCCAGAGCCGAACATGGCTCTTTGATCCCTTAAGTGCGGGTCTGGCAAAAATACCCATGGAAGGTAGAATAATATTTTCCTTAAAAAAAACTGGGTAAGAAAAAAATTGCATCTTATTTCGACAAATAAAAATTCTTCTATTAACCTAGAATATATATAATTTTTGTTTTAGTTAAATGGTTTTAAGAACAAAGCAGATATTTTGAAAAGAACTAAAGAGTTACCATTGTCTTCCAAAACCATTAGAATTTGCTCGAATATAAACAAACAGCATATCGAAGATCTGATATTGGTTTTGGCTTTATCAATAGCAGCTGACGTCTTGTGATATAAATGGTACAGCACAAATTCCACTTTATGTAAGACTTATTTTTCATTCAGGCCCCAAAGAAGAATTCTTTGAGATTATTACTACTCAAAGGTCAGACACTTGAAAAGATATCGCATGTGTTGTAATTGAGTGTATGGATAAACATCACATTCCCCTCGATAAAATTGTGCCCATTTCAACAGATGAGTCCAAAAGTAGGACCAGCGTAAGAAAATGGGTTTGCTTCTATTTTGAAAGAAGAAATTAATCACCAATTGCCTGTCTACCAATCATCAGGAACTGCTATCAGTGCAAAATGTTCCCGGAAGAAATTTATAAATTTATGGAATTAGTGGTTACAATTATCAACTCAGTTTAGCTAAAGCTCTTAATCACAGCCAATTCAAAGATTTTTATTTGAAATGGAGAGTGAGTACACTGATCTTCCGCTACATAACAAGATGGGTTATTAAGCGGTGACGATCCAAAACGTTTTGCGTTCATTTTTCCAGAAATTAATGCATTTCTCCTTGAGAAGGGCGTTCAATATACCTAACCAACCAATGATTAGTGGATCCAAAACTTTTATGTCATGTTAGACGCTACGCATCATCTAAATCAGCTTAATGGTAAACTACAAGGGAAAGGAAACTTAATTTTTTTCATGTTAAAAGAAGCTATGACATTTGAAAAAATATCCATTTTGCTCAGAATATTGAAAGGAAAACATTGTTTCACTTTCCGAGCCTGCTGAAGCATCACCAAGAAAGTAATTCCTCTATTGATAAACAACATTTTGAAATAACATTTTCAAGTATGAGGGAAGCTTTTGTCAGTAGGTTTCAGAAATTTAAAAACAGCAGAACAACTTTAGGATTTGTCAAAAATCCTCTTAGTGCTACAATAACTGAGTCTGAGTGTAGCTTTGAAATACAGTTAATGGATTTAAAAAACAATGAGATATGGTACCCTAAATTTGAACGTCTTTGTGTTCAATTGGAAAAAGTGGACAAGAAAAACTGTGATCTCAGTTGAAAACACAAATGGTCTTCTTTGAATGACCTGGAGAAGGAAGACACGAGCAGTTTCAACACTTGTAATAGTATTCTTGATTCCTACGATCCGCTGAAATAGCTTGCTTTTGCTGTTCTTTCCCTTTTCGGCTCGGATATATATCTGAACAATCTTTTTCAAGCATGAACATTGTCAAGAGCAAACTGAGAAGTTGTCTTATTGATGATAGTTTCGAATCATGCCAAAAATGAAAGCAACAAGATATAAACCCGACTGACTCAAACTTTACAAGGTGGTGCAAGCATATTGTTCACATTGATAAATATTTATTAAGTATGAAATTTTGTTTTATTTAATGTACTACTTATTTAGTACAAAAAAGTTCACTAAACAAGCAGATTTGGCTCCAAATTCTCTATTGTTGTAATGTTCATATTTGGCTATGTGGCTAATAAGTTTGCCGACCATTGCCCTAGCATTACAAATCATCGATGTTTGTTGTCAGCTATTTCATTGTTATTACTTTTACCGAATGTATATTTTAGGTTAAATACTCTTTAATTGTCACTTTGGTGTCAAACTTCATTAGATTTTGGAAAATGCCAGTTTATACTTTTCGATGTAAAATGATAACGGCCCGCCTTCTCTTATTTCTTTTTTTTTCTTTTTTTTAGCTTCAGTAATTTCGTGACAAAAATTTTGTCAACGCCTTCCACTCTTTAGTACTGAAATCTTTGTATCTACACGTTGGTTGTCATAATTTTGAGAAAACACATTTACATGTGTTTATACTCTCATTTTTTTTTTCTTTTTATATGCTACTTCTGTTTTGCATATACGGTATTTTAAATATTCCCTACCTTGATTTAAATGTTTTGGGCTTTTGATAATTTCAACCACGGAGCCTGAATTGGTAGTGAAAAACAACATTTCTAGTACCAAGGGACAAAGTACCTATTTGGAAATTGCCACGTCTAACTTTTATATTTGAGTCTCAAGTCTTATGCTTTATAATAAACTGTACGAACAAGGTAAAAAACAAAGTATGTAAGCTATGCTTTTATCCTCAAATCGACCGTCACTGTCAAACATTGCCAAGTAAAATTAAAAAATAAATGTTGTATAAAAACTGTTAAAAGGGAACTAATCTTGATAAAAAAAAGAAAAAAAAGTAGAGGTTGATCACAAAAATAAAATCAATGTGATAGAAACTACGAAATATATGAAATTTGGGTACTTGTTAATTAAACGAAACACCCAAGAAGTGAAGTTAGGTTAATTCTAATGAAAAATAACCTTCATATAACCTTTAGTTTATATAATAATATAATTTGGGATATATATTTGCACATTAGGGGGGAGGGGGTGGTGAAGTATTTTGACATCGTCCCTAACCTAACATAACCTACCCCCCGATATAATGGGCACCTTTTGGCCTTTCTTCTTTGGAGGTCACTCCTTATTGGGTTTTGGGGGAGGAGGAAGGGATTCGGTCATGGGCCGCTTATTAGTCAAAATTTTAATTAGATCCTAAGGTTTTTGTGATTTAGATGGCGCACTGGATTTGGAAGGCTTTGTCCGAAGGGCGAGGGCTCCATTCCTGGTGTTGCCAATTATTTGGTTTGGAACGGGGTTCAGTGGCGTGACTGTAAGCTCAGGCAGAGTCGACCCAGCTCTAAACGGGTACCTGGAGAAATCTAGGGAAGGTAAACAGGAAGGATGTTCTTCTGGAAATAATTTCGAAGATTTCCCTAAAGTTTAATTTGAAACAGTTCCACCTTTGAATGAGGGGAATGCGTAATCAGTGCACCAATCCGAGATTCATTAGAATCCAATTCCCAAAATTGAGTAAGCTAGAGTTAGTAACTTGTAGCCAAGTAAAAGCATATATTTAGAACATCTCTTTTAGCCTCTGTTTTAGATTAATTAAAAAAACTTTCCACAAAGTATGTTTTTCAAATTAAAGATCTCCATTAAATAAAAAATGAGCCAAAATATAATCTAATAATCTACCAAGTGTGAAATTAAAACAATTAATAATAAATAAATAAATTCAATCCAAAACGAATAGAAATTACAACAAACAAGCGAGTCAAACTCAAAAGCATCAGAAATAAGTATAAGCTGGGCATAAAACCCCTTTACCTTCCCAAGGCCAGAACAAAATTTGCACTTTACTGAAAAAATATAAATGTTTTTACTTTTATAACTAATAAATCAAATAATATTAACATTTTGATTACTAAATATCAGTATATGTATATTAAACTGACAATGCACATTCATTTGTACCTTTTTCAGTAAATTGCAAATTTTGTCCTGGCCTTGGGAAGGCATAGTTGTTTTAAGCCCAACTTATGTTAATTTCTGCTCGTTTCGACAACACCTTCAATAAAAACCTTATGCCCCCAGGCCCGGGGCATAACTTACAACCCTTGCCCTGAGGGCTGAGGGGATGTCATTCTCAAAGACCTAATTTCCAGAACTTTCTCCTACATTGAACAAAATGGCTATTTGAAAATTTTGATTGGATGTGTTTGGAGAAATGATGGGTGTGAGATGGGGGTTAGTTACACTCCAATCACTTTCGACTATCAAAAAGGGCACTAGCCCTCTCAATTTCCAATTGAATGAGCCCCTTTTGAAGTTTTACGACAACTCTATCTATAAAAAGCTTATATGCCCCCAGGGCATAACTTATAACCCTTGCCCCGAGGGTTGTGGGGGAGTGTCCTCCTCAAAAACATATTTCTCTCTGGAAATCAACTACGCTGAACAAAATGGCTATCTAAAATTTTGATTGGATTTGTTTGGGGGAATGACGGGCGTGGGGGGGGGGCTGTTTGCCCTCCAATCACTTTAGACTATAAAAAGGGCACTAGTCCTTTGAATTTCCAATTGAATGAGCCTTTTTTGAAGTTTTTTCGACAACGCCTTCTTTAAAAACCTTATATACCCCCAGGGCATAACTTATAACCCTTGCCCCGAGGGTTGTGGGGGAGTGCCCTCCTCAAAAAGATATTTTCTATCTGGAAATCAACTACGCTGAACAAAATGGTTATCTCCAACTCCTACGACAAGTGCCCGGGTATGGAGAAGAAGAAAAAAGAAAAATAAATAATACATTGTGCCCACATCGTTCTTTACTTAGGCAGCGCTATTGCGCTGCCTATGAAAGATGTCAAGCCTTCCAATCACTTTCGACTTTTAAAAAGAGAACTAGGCCTTTCGATTTCCAATCGAATGAGTCCTTTTTGAAACGACAACGCTTTCTATAAACACCTTATATGCCCCCAGAGCATAAATTACAACCCTTACCCTAAGGGCTGTTAGGGTGGTTGTGATCCTCCTATGACCTAATTTCCAGAACTTTCAACTAGGTTAAACAAAACGGCTAACTCACAATTTTGATTGGATGTGTTTGGGGAAATGGTGGGCGTGAGAGGGGCGTTAGTCACTCTCCAATCACTTTCAACTATTGAAAATGGCACTAGCCCTTTCAATTTCCAATCAAATGAGCCCTTTTGAAGTTTCTGCGACAACACTTTCAATAAAAACCTTATATGCCCCAGGGCATAACTAACAACCCTTGTCCTGAGGGCTGGGGGGGGGGGGGTGTCATTCTGAAAGACCTAATTTCCAGAACTTTCTCCTACATTGAACAAAATGGCTATTTGAAAATTTTGATTGGATGTGTTTGGAGAAATGGTGGGCGTGAGAGGGATGTTAGTTACCCTCCAATCACTTTCGACTATTAAAAAGGACACTTGCCCTCTCAATTACCAATTGAATGAGCCGCTTTTTGAAGTTTTACGACAACTCTCTATAAAAAACCTTATATGGCCCAAGGGCATAACTTACAACCCTTGCCCTGAGGGTTGTGGGGGAGTGTCCTCCTCAAAAACATATTTTCTATTTGGAAATCAACTACGCTGAACAAAGTGGCTATCTAAAAATTTTGATTGGATGTGTTTGGGGGAATGATGGGCGTGGGGTGGGAGGGGCTAGTTGCCCTCCAATCACTTTCGACTATAAAAAGGGAACTAGCCCTTTGAATTTCTAATCGAATTAACCTTTTTTTGAAGTTTCTACGACAACGCCTTCTGTAAAAACCTTATATGCCCCCAGGGCATAACTTAAAACCCTTGCCCCGAGGGATGTGGGGGAGTGTCCTCTTCAAAAAGATATTTTATATATGGAAATCAACTACGCTGAACAAAATGGTTATCTCAAAATTTTGATTGGATGTGTTTGGGGGAATGATGGGCGTGGGGGGGGCTAGTTGCCCTCTAATCACTTTCGACTATTAAAAAGGGTACAAGCCACTCCAATTTCCAATCGAATGAGCCCTTTTCGAAGTTTCTACGACAACGCCTTCTATAAAAACCTTATATGCCCACAGGGCATAACCTAAAACCCTTGCCCCGAGGGTTTTAGGGGAGTATCCTCCTCAAAAACATATTTTCTATCTGGAAATTAATTACGCTGAACAAAATGGTTATCTCAAAATTTTTATTGGATGTGTTTGGGGAAAAGGTGGGCGTGGGCGGGGGGGGGGGGCTAGTTGCCCTCAAATCACTTTCGACTACTAAAAAGGGCACTAGCCCTTTGAATTTCCAATCGAATGAGCCTTTTTAGAAGTTTCTACGACAACGCCTTCTAGAATAACCTTATATGCCCTCAGGGCATAACTTACAAACCTTGCCCCGAGGGTTGTGGGGGAGTGTCCTCCTCAAAAAGATATTTTCTTTCTGGAAATCAACTACGCTGAACAAAATGGCTATCTAATAATTTTGATTGGATGTGTTTGGGGGAATGATGGGCATGGGGGGGTGCTAGTTGCCCTCCAATAACTTTCGACTATTAAAAAGGGCACTAGCTACTACAATTTCCAATCGAATGAGCCCTTTTTATAGTTTCTACGACAACTTCGATACGAAGTGCCCGGGTATGGAGAAGAAGAAAAAAGAAAAATAAATAATACATTGTGCCCACATCATTCTTTACTTAGGCAGCGCTATTGCGCTGCCTATGAAAAATGTCAAGCCTTTCAATCACTTTCGACTATTAAAAAGAGAACTAGGCTAGAACTAGACTTTCAACTACGTTAAACAAAATGGCTATCTCAAAATTTTGACTGGATTTGTTTGGAGAAATGGTGGGCGTGAGAGGGGCGTTAGTCCCTCTCCAATCACTTTCAACTATTGAAAATGGCACTAGCCCTTTCAATTTCCAATCAAATGAGCCCTTTTGAAGTTTCTACGACAACACTTTCAATAAAAACCTTATATGCCCCAGGGCATAACTTACAAACCTTGCCCTGAGGGTTGGGGGGGGGGGGGGGGGTTCATTCTCGAAGACCTAATTTCCAGAACTTTCTCCTTCATTGAACAAAATGGCTATCTGAAAATTTTGATTGGATGTGTTTGGAGAAATGGTGGGCGTGAGAGGGGGGTTAGTTACCCTCCAATCACTTTCTACTATTAAAAATCAATTACCAATTGAATGAGCCCCTTTTTGAAGTTTTACGACAACTCTATCTATAAAAACCTTATATCTCTCAGGGCATAACTTACAACCTTTGCCCTGGGGGCTCTGGGGGGTTTGTCATCCTTATATACATAATTTCCAGAACTTTCAACTACGTTGAACAAACTGGCTATCTCTAATCTCTGATTGAATGTTTTTGTGGAAATGGTGGGCGTGAGAGGGGGGCTAATTACTCTTCACTCACTTTTGACTATTAAAAAGGGCAATTTCAATTTCCAATCAGTTCTGAGTTCTGAGTTCTTTATTTAACAAAATGAGCCCTTTTTGAAATTTCTATAACAACTTTCTATATAAACCTTATATGCCCCCAGGGCATAACTTACAACCCTTGCCCTGAGGGCTCTGAGGGGGTTATCATCCTCAAATACCTAATTTCCAGAACTTTTAACTACGTTGAACCAAATTGATATCTCAAAATTTTGATTGGATGTCTTTGGGGAAACGGTGGGCGTGGGAGGGGCGTTAGTCGCTCTCCAATCACTTTCAACTATTAAAAAGGCACAAGCCCTTTCAATTTCCGATTGAATGAGCACTTTTGAAGTTTCTACGACAACGCTTTCAATAAAAACCTTATATGCCCCCAGGGCATAACCTACAATCCTTGCCCTGAGGGCTGTGTGGGGAGGGGTTGTCATCCTTAAAGACCTAAGCACCAAAACTTTCAACTGCGTCGAATAAAATGGCTATCTAAAAATTTTGATTGGATGTGTTTGGGGAAAAGGTGGGCGTGAGAGGGGGGTTAGTTGCCCTCAAATCATTTTCGGACATTAAAAACGGCACTAGCCCTGTGAATTTCCAATCGAATGAGCCCTTTTTCAAGTTTCTACGACAAAGATTTCAATTAAAACCTTATATGCCCCCAGGGCATAACTTATAAACCTTGCCCGAAAGACTCTGGGGGGAGTGTCCTGCTCAAACGTTTAATTTCCTGAACTTTAAACTGCGTGGAACAAAATTGCTATCTCAAAATTTTTGTTGTATGTTCTTGGGGAAATGTTGGGCGTGGAAGGGGTGTTAGGGGCAGTTTAGATGCATTCGCGTAGTTTCAAGCGACTGGGCCGTCTAAATGTTCAACCGGTCCCAGTCTGTATTATGATTTCGAGTCGACACTTACTATGAAAAAAACTTATATGCCCCCAGCAAAAGACTTACAACTCTAGCCCCACGGGCTTTTGAATATTTGTCATCCTCAAAGACCTAACTTCCAGAGCTTAAAACTACGTTGAATATAATGGCTATCTCAAAATTTTGATTGGATGTGTTTGGGGAAAAGGTGGGCGTGAGATGGGGGTTAGTTGCCCTCCAATCCCTTTCGACTATTAAAAAGGGCACTAGCCCTTTGAATTTCCAATCGAATGAGCCTTGTTTGAAGTTTATACGACAACTCTTTCTATAAAAAACCTTATATGCCCCCAGGGCATAACTTACAACCCTTGCCATGAGGGCTGTGGGGGAGTGTGCTGCTCAAAAACATAATTTCTCTCTGAAAATCAACTACGTTGAACAAAATGGCTATCTCAAAATTTTGATAGGATCTGTTTCGGGAAATGGTCGGCCTGGAAGGGGTGTTAGTCGCCTTTCAATCACTTTCGACTATTAAAAAGGGTACAAGCCACTCCAGTTTCCAATTGAATGAGCGCTTTTCGAAGTTTCTACGACATCTTCTTCGATACAAAGGGCCCTACTCTAAAGGAAAAAAAAAAAATAATACATTGTGTCAACATCGTTCTTATATGCCCACAGGGCACAACTGAAAACCCTTCCCTAAGGGTTGTGGGGGAGTGTCCTCCTCAAAAACATATTTTCTAACTGGAAATCAACTACGCTGAACAAAATGGCTATCTCAAAATTTTGATTGGATGTGTTTGGGGAAATGGTGGGCGTGAGAGGGGGGTTAGTTGCCCTTAAATCACTTTCGACTATTAAAAAGGGCACTAGCCCTGTGAATTTCCAATCGAATGAGCCCTTTTTCAAGTTTCTACGACAAAGAGTTCAATAAAAACCTTAAATGCCCCCAGGGCATAACTTAAAACCCTTGCCCGAAAGACTCTGGGGGAGTGTCCTGCTCAAACGTTTAATTTCCTGAACTTTGAACAGCGTGGAACAAAATGGCTATCTCAAAATTTTTTTGGGATGTGTTTTGGGAAATGTTGGGCGTGGAAGGGGTGTTAGTTGCCTTCCAATCACTTTCGACTATTTAAAAGGGCACTAGCCATTTCAGTTTCCGATCGAATGAGCCCTTTTTGAAGTTTCTACGACAACGCGTACTATAAAACCTTATATGCCCCCAGGGCATAACTTACAACCCTTGCCCTGAGGGTTGTGGGGGGGGGGGTTGTCAACCTAAAAGACTTAAGTTTCAGAACTTATAAGTACGTACAAGATAATGGATATCTCAAAATGTTCATTGGATTTGTTTGTGAAAAAATTGGACGCCAGAGTGGGGTTGGCTGCTCTCCAATCCTTTTTTACTGTTACCAAGGGCACTAGTCCTTTGAATTTCTAATTGAAAGAGCCCTTTTTGAAGTTCTCACGACAACTATGTATATAAAAAACCTTAAATGCCCCCAGGGCATAACTTACAACCCTTGCCCTGGGGGCTGTGGGGGAGTGTGCTGCTCAAAAACATAATTTCTCTCTGAAAATCAACTACGCTGAACAAAATGGCTATCTCAAAATGTTGATTGGATGTGTCTTGAGAACTGTTGGGCCTGGAAGGGGTGTTATTTACCTTTAAATCACATTCGACTATTAAAAAGGGCACACGCTAATCCAATTTCGGTTTGAATGAGCGCTTTTTGAAGTTTCTACGACAACTTCTTCGATACGAAGTGCCCTGGTCTAAAGAAAAAAAAAAATAATACATTGTGCCAACATCGTTCTTATATGCCCACAGGGCACAACTGAAAACCCTTCCCTAAGGGTTGTGGGGGAGTGTCCTCCTCAAAAACATATTTTCTAACTGGAAATCAACTACGCTGAACAAATTGGATATCTCAAAATTTTGATTGGATGTTTTTAGGGAAATGGTGGGCGTGAGAGGGGGGTTAGTTGCCCTTAAATCACTTTCAAATATTAAAAAGGGCAATAGCCCTTTGAATTTCCAATCGAATGAGTCCTTTTTCAAGTTTTTACAAAAAAGATTTCAATAAAAACCTTTTATGCCCCAAGGGCATATCTTATAAGCCTGGCCCGAAAGACTCTGGGGGGAGTGTCCTGCTCAAACGTTTAATTTCCTGAACTTTGAACAGCGTGGAACAAAATGGCTATCTCAAAATTTTTTTGGATGTGTTTTGGGAAATGTTGGGCGTGGAAGGGGTGTTAGTTGCCTTCCAATCACTTTCGACTATTTAAAAGGGCACTAGCCATTTCAGTTTCCGATCGAATGAGCCCTTTTTGAAGTTTCTACGACAACGCGTACTATAAAACCTTATATGCCCCCAGGGTAAAACTTACAACACTGGTCCTGAGAGCTGTGGGGGGGGGGTTGTCATCTACTCAGACCTAATTTCCAGTATTTAAAACTCCGTTGAACATAATGGCTAGCTCAGCCCAGGTCTTGGTGTGGATAATAGAAAATGTGATTAGAGGAGGGGGGTTAATAGCTCCTTAATTATTTTCACCTATTAAAGATGGCTGTAGCCCTTTCAATTTCCAATCGAATGAGCCTTTTTTGAAGTTTCTACGACAACGCTTTCTATAAAAAACCTTTTATGCCCCCAGGGCATAATTTACAACCCTTGCCATGAGGGCTCTGGGGAGTTTCCTCCTCAAAAACATAGTTTCTATCTGGAAATCAACTACGCTGAACACAATGGCTATCTCAAAATTTTGATAGGATGTATCTCGAGAAATGGTGGGCCTGGAAGGGGTGTTAGTCGCCTTCCAATCACTTTTGACTATGTAAAAGGGTACAAGCAACTCCAGTTTCCAATTGAATGAGCGCTTTTAAAAGTCACTACGACCTCTTCTTCGATACAAAGGGTCCTACTCTAAAGGAAAAAAAATAATAAATAATACATTGTGTCAACATCGTTCTTATATGCCCACAGGGCATAACTTAAAACCCTTACCTAAGGGTTGTGGGGGAGTGTCCTCCTCAAAAAGATATTTTCTATCTGGAAATCAACTACGCTGAACAAAATGGATATCTCAAAATTTTGAGTGGATGTGTTTGGGGGAATGATGGGCGTGGGGGGGGGGGGGGCTAGTTGCCCTTCAATGACTTTCGACTCTTAAAAATGGCACTAGCCATTCCAACTTCCAATCGAATGAGCCCTTTTTGAAGTTTCTACGACAACTCCTTCGATACGAAGTGCCCTGGTATCGAAAAAAAAATATAATACATTGTGCTAAGATCGTTCTTTACTTGGGCAGCGCGATTGCGCTGCCTATGATAGGTTTACATTTTTGAGTAATTAAATTTCCAAAATTTTAAAGTTGGAAGTTTTTAGACAGATAATCGATTTTAAGGTAACATTAATATCGGTAATAATTAATATCGCACAAAAGAAAGATGTCTGTAAAAGGATATTTAGTTTAGAAAAGTCGATGTAGTCTAGTAACTCGCCTAAATTTACATTCGGCGGAGCACTTTGACTAGGGGAGAAATAAATGCAACCAATTAATATAGAGGAAAAAAGTTCTCTGTCGTGGCTTCGGTTTAATGTTAATTCAGGTTAGCCAATCATGATTGCTAGTATTAGTTTACAAATTTGAAATAAGATGGTCACTATTGAACAGAGCAAGGCCCTGTCCTTCTTTGTCACGATTAAACAAGTTGAATCCACTTTGTTCTGCCTAGCAGTTTCTAAGATATCAGGGTTCTGCCTTCTGTAACGAAGATGGCTCCACTTTCTAATGGATCCAATAAAAGTTTCAAATCCTTAATTTAATGAAATTTAAGAATTCCTGCGTTGCTCAAACGAACACCAACAAAATTGTAATTCAGCTTACTGCAACGTATTTTCGTTGAAGTCAGTGAGGAGCATCCAGTCTTCCCTCAAATGGGCCGCTGCGTAGATGTCCTCTCATTCTGTGATGAAACTTTACTGGAGGGATCTTCTCTCACGTTCATACGTCCTACGGAGCTTGCTCTTTGGTCTTCCTTGATGACGGGTGTCATTTTAGGAAGTCTATGATCTGGCATACGGAGGATATGTCCAAGGTATCGCCATCTTTGTTGCTTGACAACGGAGGCGATGTCTGGTTGACATGTGTGAGTACGGAGCTCGTCGTTGCTGACATGGATCCCCAGCTGATCCTTAGGATACGGTGAAGAAAGTTATTTTCAAAGGCGGTAAGACGTTTATCCTGTTCCGTGGTTAAGTTTCAATAGAGTAATTCAGAACAGACAAAAGATTGCTCTGGAACAGTCTGAGTTTCAGCTCTTTTGGATATATTTTGAATTTCCAGACTGGTAGAGGTCTTTGAAATTTGCCTTGGCTCAGACTTTTCCGGTGCGTAATTCTTTTTCAGTGTTGCCGCTGGAAGTTACTGTACGACCTAAGCAGTTGAAGTCTGTCACCTGTTCGATGTCCTCATCTCCTAGTTGGATTCCCGTCGGTGAACTGCTAATTGACATCGCTTTAGTCTTTGGAGCTTTGATGTATAATCCGAACTGTTCAGCTTTCTTCGTGATTTTGTTCAAGAATTATTGAAGATTTTGCTTGTCGGTTTCTATGAGCCCGACATCATGGGCAAAATTGACATCCTGGATAAGCTTTCTGGCAATTCGGATTCCATGTCCATTCATCTGTCTAAAGATGTAGTCTACAACTAGGACGAAGAGAAAAGGTGATAGGACATAGCCTTGCTTGACTCCAGTCATCACTTTGAAGTAGTGTATGTTGCCATCAGAGTTTTAACACGGCTTTCCTTTTCTTCGTACATGGCAATTATTAGACGGACTAGCTTCTTGGGAATTCCCTAGAATCATATGATTCCAGAGAGTTTGGCGATCCACTGAATCAAACGCTTACTTGAAGTCCACGAAGAACATGTACAAGCATTGTCTCCATTGATTGGAATACTCCATCGTCGTGCGTAGAGTAAAGATAAGGTCGGCACAGGATCGTTTTTGCCAAAATCCATGTTGTTCGGTCTCCACATGAACCCAATTTCGGTGTGCCACAGGAGTGAGAAGAAAGACAGCCAGATGAACATTGTTCGTCCCAGGCTGGACTTGGTCATTTTCGCTGAAAATACTTTCAGCGAAAGCTTTCTTTGGCAAGGCGATACACAGCTATTGTGTCTCCGAGGCTTGCTGCTTCTTTGGCTTGCCTAGCATTTTCGTTCATGTGTTTCCGTCTGTCGGACCTCGCACTTTTCTTTACTTTTTTCAGCTTCTTTGTATGCCAAGTTCTTGGTTGACATTAATTGACCATTTTCCACAAGAGAGTTTGGCTTCAGTTTTTTGTGATTTGTTATGAGATCCCAGGTCTTTGTGAATATCCACTGTTGCTTAATCGGTTGTCTAAACCCGAGTTTCATCTGCCGTATTCGTGTAGTTTTTTCAAATCGTCTCCCAGGCTTCCTTGACGTCTTCTGGGAGGTCATCGAGGGCTTCGAGTTTACTTGACAGTATTATACCAAACGAAGATCGAACTCCCTTGTCAGTTAGCTTGTCTACGTCGAAACTTCTGAGTATGTGCGTTTTCTGTTTCCTATCATTTTAAGTCAGTTTCAGTTTCAGTGTTGCGACTACCAGTTCGTGATTTGAACCCGTCGGTACTTCTGAAACTTCGAACATTTTAAAGCTCGTCTGCCATCCCCGGCGAATCAGGAAATGGTCTATTTGATTTTTTTTGGTTCTATCTAGAGATGTCCAAGTGTATCTATGGATGTTTTTGTGTTGAAAAAGTTTACCGCCGATCAGCAAGTCGTTTCCCATTACAAAGCTGACAAATCGAGCACCATGGTCGTTTATGCTGCCAATCCCGTGGTGTCCCATCACTTCAGTGCAGTAGGATCTGTTTTAATCCTATAAACCGTAACAAGCTATCCTCTCAAACATGATTCCTTATTTTTAATTCCTAAACGAAGAAACTTACACAACTATTTAATAACACATGCGTTCCTCTCAGCCATCCGCTCAATTAAGCAGCATTCACTCCCAAACACCCGTCCAAAACATTCATTCCGTAACTCAGACAGCTCTTCACACTCGGATACAAAATTAAGTAATTCTCATTCACACAACCACTCATAGGGAAACAAATAGGGGCCAGCCGCCAGCCTAAGCTTTCCCCAAAATTTCCTTTCTCACCTAAATCCGAACTATCCCCTCTTATCAACAACAAATTCTTCAAATCCACTTTATTCTTTTTTTTTTTAATTAACAATGGGTTTATTAAAAAAAAAAAAAATATATATACATCATCGATTCCCTGAAGAAATGCTTGTGCGGGAGAAAACCCTCCTAATAAATAAAAAAAAACAAGAAACAAAAAAAAAGAGAAAAAAAGAAAAAAAAGAAATAGAAAAAAACAAAAAAAAGAAATAGAAAAAAAACAAAAAAAAAACAACATAATTAGAGCTCAACTTACCGGACCCGAAAACCAACGAACCTCCAAACAACACCCAATTCAACCCAAATTGAAAAAAAACCTCCCCCCGACACTCTTTAGCTTGGGAGTAAAACCTCAAAGACAAAGATTGGTCCTTAGGAGCTTGCCACTCTTGAATTTCTTGGTCATATAGGGTTTGCTGGACTTCCTTCCATACTGACAAGCTTTCAACCATCGGGGGTTTTCCTTCATTTCATATCTCCGAAAGGGCATAAAGGTCCAACATTTTCTTGACCTGATTAGGCCACGAATCATGTCTACCTTCATTCAAGCTCTCCACATAAGCTGACTTATGAAGCAGAAGCTACTTTTGTCTGGAAAACACTTTTCTGGATCCTCGTGTCAGCTAGCTGACCTAAATTACATCTCAAAAATATATTTATTAGCCTGTTACGTCTTAAATTACAATCTTCTACATGGCTATAAATCCCCCTTAATGCTCTAAACTTAACTCCTCATGTTAACAAACTTAACACCCCACTTAACAAAGGGACGCAGTTTTTCCGCTGTTTAGGACATCGTGTGGTCAGTTTTGATTTTCTTCTCGTTGCAGCCTTTCCATCTTGCTTATGAGACGCCGACTATGTTGAGTTCAAACTTCTCGCATTCGCGGAAGACTTTGACGGTGTCAAAATTAATCCTTCAAGCCTAAAATTCTCTTAAAATATTTTAGCTGAACTACTTCTAGCATACGCGGAGGACTTGTTGGGTTTTTCACAGTATCAATTTCAGTAGGGTTTGGATCATTAGGGATGCAGCTAAACCTGCGTTACTTGTTGCGTAGAATTAGGTTTTACTGGATAAGGAGGAAACACGATTTGTTGCTGACAATTTGATTTTGACTAGAAGTGGAGAAAGAAGGAGGGGAATTTAATTAAACATAGATTGAGTGTCTAAATAGTGGTGGAGCAGAATTCATCATGGAGTGATGAGGGGAAGGGAAGTGAACAGTTTTGGGAACATCGTGTGGTCAGGAAATGAGGAGGTGCGTGGGATTGGCGTAAGATGTCTAGGGGAGAATTCTCCTTCTTTTTCACCTTGTTCACGGAAACACGGAAAACAGAATCGCTACAGACAGAATTGTTATTTTTTCTTTTGCGGTTGAAACACAAAACTAGTTCATCAAAACTATTGCGCTAAGATAACGATTGCGACCCAAAAATATAAATTTTCAATTGGTCAAGTATGTACAACTTTTAAAAGTGTATCAGATATCAAATTGTTCAGATAAAAAGATCACATTTATATCTGGGTTAAAGATGGGGTTGTAGCAATGCTGTCTATTTAACAGAATTTATCAGCACTACAACCAACAGAGGGCTTATATAGAATGAGCTCCATAAATTGGAGCATCTATTATTACTTTGGTTTACGAAATTTACAATCACTTCAATAGAGTAGCTATTACAAGGGTCCTGGGCTGAGGACAGGGAGATGATGTTTGACCTGACCAATGCAAGGCGGGAACTTTTCTCGATAAACATCACTGGTCTTGTTGAAGATCAGTTTAAAGAGGATTGCTTTTTATGTCTTCGGTGGCTGTGTATTTTTTTTTCTTACAACAGTGGCACGGGCTGTAGGAGGGACATTAGAAAGAAGGGCAGATAAACCTGGAGAAGATAAAAATTTTACCTTTAAGTTTGAGGTGTGTTTTGTAGAGTTGTACAACCATAATCGAGAGTTAGCTCCTTTTGTTACTTGCATTAGGGAGGGACGTGCGTAGGGAGGCCTTGGGGTCCAACCCCATCCCACAAAATCCTACATTTTTCTTCAATTCCTGAACACTTCTCCATCAAATTGTCAAATTAAATTTGATTTTTTATGAGTAGGTCGCTTCCGAAAATTGTACTTAGTATAGAGTCCTATCATCACCAAAAAAAATAATTCCCCGTTCCTGCCTCGCCACTGGTATATTTTCAGACTTTGTAAGGTGTTGACTGGTTGAATTAAAAGAGAGAATAAATGGAGCATTTTATGTCCTGTATATGCAATATAAAATACTGAGTATATTATATAGCGTCCAAGTATGTTATCAGGTGGCCTGAAATAAAGATCCATGGGTGAGTGCCTTGTATGTTACCTACACAGAGATCTGGTTGACTGGTTGACTGGTTGAATTAAAAGAGAGAATAAATGGAGCATTTTATGTCCTGTATATGCAATATAAAATACTGAGTATATTATATAGCGTCCAAGTATGTTATCAGGTGGCCTGAAATAAAGATCCATGGGTGAGTGCCTTGTATGTTACCTACACAGAGATCATTCCTGGGGCTGCCATGCATGCCTTTATTATGAAAATATTGACGCACAAAAAAAAAGGTATTTCACTTGACTAAATTTGCGAATGGCTAAATATTGTCTAAAGTTCTTATTAATGGTGCACTATTTAGCCTGTCATTGACTGTTATTCCCCAAGTTAAGTTTCTTGGTTACCCTACGTTGGTTGAAGCTGACTCAATGATCCTTTTTCCCAGTCTAACGTTAAACTTATTATAGAATCCTATCATCACCAAAAAGAAAATTCCCCGTTCCTGCCTCGTCACTGGTATATTTTCAGACTTTGTTTATCTTCCATATATAATTTTACACTAAATAAGGTAACGGTGATATCTCTTCAAGTGATATGAAAGGATATTTAGAATCTAAAGTCATATGAGATAAAAAGAAAAGAAGAAATACGTTAATTAAATTTTCTGAACTTAAAAAGATTCTGTGAATGAATTCTAAGCGATCAGGTTTGAGACTTAATACTTTTTCGTCAAAACTTATTTTTTGCTTCGTTTCACAGAATTTACGTTGATTGAAGTAGCAACTGCGATCAATTTCGTTGTCGTTCAATTATATTTCATATTTCATTCCATTGTCATTCAGCCAAGCATTCCTCTCCATGATATCCTGTTTTCTCACGTAGTACTATTTCATCTATTAGTATACAAAGGGTTGTGACTTGCCGGGTTGGGTCAACCGTTTGGAAACAAGGCCCGTCATTTACATTTTATTGTCTTGAGTTAGATGTGGTCTTCGACCCTGCTGCATCAGTGGGAGATATCTTTTGGGCTAGTGTGTTTGTTTTTTACGTAATGTTATGTTTGAAAAGAATAGGTAAAATTAGTTCCATATAATCTTATATCTTGGAAATGTAATTCGTCGGATTTCATTTTTCGCCTTGGAGTTAAAGTAACCCTTCTATATATTTTATGAAGGCTATCTCACTTTCATCAAACGTAGCTTTAACAGTAGGTTGAGTGTTAACCAGCTGCGTGAATATTTATCAAAACTTTAAATGAATGGTTTGGGAAGACTTCTACTAGATTTTGGAGAAAAGAGAAAATTGGTAACATTTTGAAATTTTGCTGTTTATTAGATTTAAAAAGCTTTTGAAAGGTAGATATCTCTTGTCAAGTCAAAGCAAATTACTCCAAGGTAAAGATATCTTCCTGATGGTAATAGATATCTAAGGTAATAGAATGCTAAGGTAAATAGATATCTTCCTGATGTACCATGAGCTACGTTTCAAATTTGCTCTAAAGTGGAACAAAGTAAGTAAGCACGAGGCACGTTTTCATTCTTAAACTCAGAGGAATTCCCATATTTTCTGGCACAGAGAAATTTGAAAAATCAGAAGAAATATCCATCAAGTAGTTGCTATAGAAAGTGAAATATGGCGAAATATTTATAATTCTATTCTCAGTGTGAGTACAAAACTTCAAGTTAACATGTAGTTTAGCAGATGGTAAGGTCTAGATTACTGATGCAATGGAAGCTAAGACAAAGATGGAATTAAGTGTTTTGACGCCAAACATATAAATCTGAAATATGTAAGAAGTGGAATTAGTCAAGTTAACTTTTAGTGAACCGTGCATCAAATTTGAAATGGCTATTTTAAGCTTTAGTGCAATTTATTACAAACCTTCAGTATAATAATAACCAACCATCATTTGAAGTAGTCTTAAATGGTAAACGCTGCCCTAGGGATTCAAAGACCCCGGTGGGCTATATCTTAGCTAATGACCGAATTGGGGTATCGATTTACGTTGAACATTACAAGTATTGTTATAGTGTTTAAATAGCTTGTTTCCTACGACGTTGAGTAGATTTAGACTATTTACTGCATGTTGGTTTTGGAAGGGTAGTTTCAAGATCTTCATTTAATTTGGCAGATACTTCTGTTCCTTTTGTGCAGTAGAAGATAATATATCCTATGCTTTTACCTTCTGTTCTCACTTTCAGATTGGACAAGAAGAACTGTTGCTTCATCAATGGCTAGATGTCCACTTGACAGATGGCGGTTGTTTTGTTGCCAGGCAACGTCTTGGAAGACGGTCATTATTGGTTGCACAGTTAATGGAAGAGTGGTTAAATTACTATCGAAGAATCTTATAAGTGATATTTGTTGATAAATGGATATTAATTAGTGACAAAGGATTAAGTATAAAACATTAGGAAGTGATGTACATAAAATTTGTCTGGTTTGGAAAACGTAAAAATTTGAATGAAGCACGTTACAGCGTACCTCTTGCACAGATTTCTTTGAGTTAAGTTGTAATCAAAGATTATAAATGGCAAGAGCAAATAAAACATCGTTGAAAGGATTTATTTAGAGGTTATACTTCTAAAAGCCAAAAGTTTTCTATTATCAGTTTTAATCTTTGTTTTTAATATTAGTTTATCGATTACAAAAAAGCCTTTGGTGTCAGAAATAACGAAATGGAATCCCAAACCTAGCTAATGAGAAAAGTCAAGTTCTGGTTCCCTATTTAAACTTAATACCTCTATGCATCCGCCATTTCCCCATTTTTTATGAGAGAAGAAAAAACAGGACAATGTCTGCAAAAATATCATTATGAAATATTTAAAAACTTGCTATTCTTTAAGAGTAAAAGAAAGGAAGGTTCTATTACATCCACTCGACCTTGGCAAAACTGTAGTCAAAAGTAATTTTTGAAGAAAACAGCGTATTTATCCCTTTTGATTGTTCGCAATACTTTCTTGCACCTACTCAATTGGGTTCTACAAGAGAACAAGCGAAATAAGTAAGGCATTAATTTTCAAAAGTTTTTTTGAAAGAATTTACATTTTTTTTTTTTTCATTGCTAAAAATCTGCATCTTTAGTCTGTCCAAAGAAAAACAGTTTTGCAAACAAACAAGGTTTTCAGATGTCATAAATTATCTAGTCAAAACTATTTTTTTTTTTTGTAATTATAATCATCAATATATTTTTAAAAACGAGAGAATAGGATAAGTCTTGGCCCTCCTTTGATTGGCCTCATAAAAACAAACGTCGTAAGGCAATATTTAATTAAATTATATCGTTATCTTCAGGAGTGGTATGCTTATGAACTGTTTTTTCTTAATTTTTTTTTATATGTTTTGTTAAGTTTTTGAAAGTATTCTAAATTAACGTAAACTTAAAAACGCACGCTCATAAATTCAATTATACTTTAAACTATGTAGCTCTATCTTATTACATCGAGAAATTTATATGCTCCTTTATTTTCTAATATGTGGTCTTATTTTGTTCACATTCTACTAAACTAAGACCAGAAAGTCTTTCACTTGCAATTTTTAATGGACAGAAGAAGAAAAATAGTTTTTAATCAAACTTATTGTAACCCTTATTGTTTTCGACTGTAAATGAACAGCCTTATGGATAACGTTTAGTTACCTTTGAGTTTGGGGTTCAAAACCCTTTGAATTTTTTTTTTTCCTAATATTATTATATAGTGTCTGATGTAGGTAAGCTAGTCTGGAACCTTGTTTAGCATCAAGCAAAATCCACTCTTATTCTTTTCGACTTGTTAATTTTTTTGCGGGTGATTTGGCTAAAAAATCAGTTGCCCTACCCTTTTCATAAATCCTCAAATTTTTTTGCATTATGATTAAATACTTTCACAATATTTTTGCATTCTAGTTATTTAAATTGGTGTGCGAAAAACGTTGTTTCTTATATATTACGAATATATATTGCAAAAAAATACTCTTGTAAGATTTTTCCTGTTCAAAAATATTTGATAAATACAACCTTGAAAACTGATAGAATATAAAATCCTTATAATTTTTGTTTATAGAAGTTTCCAGTATTAACTTGGAATGTAAGCAAAATTTTAAAGGATTTCAACTTTCCGAATAAGAAAAACTTTTGGAAGTGGTATCATTGATTTTAATCTATCGAAATCATACTTTGCTGGACACTTCTACTTGAATATTTCACGACGGAGGTGGTACCATTAATTGGTTTGCTTTTGAAACTTCCAATAATTTTTAGAAATCTTTGGAATTTTTCTTTGAAGCCTTTCATAAATCCCTCTCACCCCCATAAGAAGGATTTAAGTAAGATACATCTTATCCAAGAAACAAATTTTTTTTTTCTGACCTCACGATTGGTCTGCCGATCCTAATGAAGTTTATTATTGTCGCCCAAATCAGTCAAAAAAAAAAAAAAAAATCATTTTATTTATATATCCAGAGTAATTTATATGTCTTTTTTATTCTGACATACGTCTAAATATAATTTATTATACGTTTTAGTGAGATATTTTTCTCTTAGGTCATCCGTAAATATATTTTCATTATTCAACATAGTCAGTTCTGACTTTCAGTCTGTTTGGTATTTCAGGTCTGTTCTATGATGGCGATATTTAATCTGTCAGAATATTCTATTTCGATCTGTATTAACGATATCACGCTTAATCTTGTTATGCACCTTATAAAAAAAAAAAAAAATATTCTGTGCTGTCAATGTACCCTCAGTGTTTTCTTTAAACTTTCCTTTCTTTTTAATGCTTCAGCCATTTTCTGTTGATTAGTTCAAGCGTACACAATGGTTATTAGTCATTCCTCCCTTTTTCTTCCAAAACAGTGATTTTTGTTTTACGAGCAAAGGACTGGGGACCTCCCACCCTTCTCCTTGCTATTAAAATAGTATTCTGTTTAGCTTCAGAACTTAGTTTTAAAATTTAGAAATTCATCTTAACTGATTAAATTTCAAATAAACTGAATATTTTCTGTTCGTATGTTTTGAAGGTCGATTTTTTTTTTTTTTTTTTGAATGGTACGTTTTGAAATACATTGACAGAAAATCTTAAAATTTATTTTTATATTATCAATTCAAAAGGTAAAAGATATTCTACCTGGAAAAGGAGAAGTTATTTCATGGTATGTTGCAAAGTTTGATAAATATCTTTTTCCTTCTCTAGTTGATTTTGATGTGTTTCGTAATTGGTATTTTTGATTTATACGGTGATTCTCATTTTTCGTTGATAGTTGAGAATATATGGGTGTATTACCAAGCGTTGTAGGATTACACTGTTTGAGTTTCTAAATTGTCTTGTTTATATCTTAGGGAAAATACTGTTGCGTATTTGAGGCTTCGAAGATAAGCCATATAAAATGGATTGCACAATTCATCGGTTGGAGTTATATCATGATTCACGATACACGAATTTCCTTGCTTCATTCTAATACCTTCTTTAAAACTGAAAATTCCACAATAGTTGCTTCGAGATATTATAGAGGGTTTACTTGCAGATTACATGCTAATGGTTCAATGCGTTTCAGGAAAGGGTAATTACAAAACTTGAAACGTTTTTTGACTTAACCGTAGATAATATAATATGAAATGTTATACAATGTGAATATAGAAGAAGATTATACCCATGCCTCCAGTACCGGGCTTGAACGTCACTCTCCCTGAAAGATGAACAATTGTGGTAGAATACTCGTATGTACATTTCGACTGTTAAAGGTCTAAAATAAGGCCTTTTCCATTGTTGGGTCCTTCGTTAGGTCCCAAATCTAATTCTTAGGGAAGATGGTGGCCCAAATAAATGACTTGATATTGGATCCGTGTTAATAAAAATATGGTTTGTTTGACCAGCTTTTTTGTTGTCATTTTAGATAGTTTCTGGGCTGAGGCCACAAAGTAGAGATACAGACATTTCTTTGTAAACAACGTTGTAAACTAAAAAAAATCTTGACTAGCTCTTTACCTTCATTTTAGGAAGTTCAAGGATTGAGGTTACGAATCAGAGCTTGTGGCGTTTCTTCGTAAACAACGTTTAATCCGAAAAAAAGTCTTTTGACTAGCTCTTTTATTTTCATATGGAGAGTTACAGGGTTGAAGCCACAAAGCAGACCTAGTGGTATTTTTTTGTAAACAACGTAACCTACAAAACATTTGGTTCGTTTGAGTAGTATTTTTTTTGTTTCAAGTTAGAAAGTTTCAGGGTTGAGGCCACAAAGTAGAGCTAGTGGCATTTCTTTGTAACTAACGTTGTAGTCTATAGAGACAGGCTTCGGGGATGCCATTGGGCTTTTGCTGCTGTATCTTATTCCATTGCAGTTATTTTGAAGTTTGTTTAGGTTTATTTTCATTGTTGAGCAGTAAATGAAAATTGCTGGTGGAAGTCTTCATTTAAAATAACCAAGAAAAGTTCACAAGGCTTTGACGTTAATCAAGCATTATCACATATTGTTTGGTCAATTCTACTAAGTAGGGGTGCCTGAATGAGCTGGTTTCGTGACATCGTCATAAAGCAATATCCATTCCATCGTCTCGTGAAAACGCTGTAGCACGTGGCAATAAGCGGTTTTAAGATGTCCTGTCCTACCTGCCACTATAGTCACTGTAGACAATATTCCCTTCCTTGTAGACGACCCGTTCACTATCAAAATATGTCAATGAGACATCCACATGGCACGTTTTCTATCTCTAATTATATTTTATCTGGCCATCAACGCAACTAGCCAAATATACCAACACCCCTGAAAGAGGCTTGGTGACACAATGATGATGTTATTTTGTTTTTCCAAATGGGTATGTTTCATATTTTTCTATTTAAAAAGGTATACAGTACTCCTAAAATACGTGCGTTGCTTAGAAATGTGATTGCTGACGCAAAACTGCCCGTATATAGGAGGAGGGTATTTATCATTTTTTTTTTCTTTAGTTAACACATACAGAGTAAAAAGCTATTTTAAGACAGGCAATATAGAGCAGCTGGTAGTTGCAGTATCATGTACAAATAGCTCACTTCATTATGCTGAGAAGTAAGGAAACTTTTTTCGGATTTTTTTTTTCTTTTCTTTTTATTATGTGATTTGTTATTATATGGTTCCAAGCAGGGTATTGTGACATTTTCTAATAGAAAATCAAACTCAGCATGATTTTTAGTGTCTTTTTTGGAGGGGCAGAAGAGCAGTGGCTCTAATTTATGAAAATGCCGGGGTAAGTGGGTCAAAAGATATTTTCTTTCAAAGTCTAAGGGGTCTTGCAAATTTTTGTTTCGGTTTTCTCCAATGAAAATGCCAATAAAAACCGATTTTCAAAGAAAATACCTCCAAAAAAAAAAAAAATTGAAACCTAGGGGAGGTATCCCTTCTCCTAATTGGCTTCTGCAGGAGACGCTACTATTTTTCTCGCGTTTTTTATTCTTGGAGGAGGGAGACTGAGGTAGCTGTACCTTGGTGTTCTTCAAGCGCCTTTAGTTTGTGATCAGAATGGAATTCCCAATCCTCCCTAACAAATATTTGTTCTCTGATGAATTAGTCTCTAAAATCCCAGTGCACAAAGAATATTTTTTGGAACTCATGGATAGAGGAGTGGACCGGGTGCAAAGGAAAATTTTCATCGTAAATTAGATACAGATATGTTTAAGAGATGCGAAATTTATTTGTTAAACATTCTTTAAGTAAAATTAAAATTGATAATTAAACAATTTTTATTGCTTAAACGAATTTGGTTTTATTTTTTAATTGCTAAAACTTCGTTTTAGCAATTTTAATTGCTAAAATACATATAAATCAATAACAACAAATTTTTATTGTTTTAACAATTTTTATTGCTAAAACGAAGGGGTTTAGAGATTATGGCATAAAATTGTATTCAAGCGCGGATTAAAGGGAACTATATATCCTTACATACTGAAGTGGCTTCGAGAGTTGCGTTGTTGAATCTTGCTGTAATTTATCGGCCTCTGGTAGCAGAAAAAACTACAAAATATGCTAAGTGTAATTTCGAATCTTCGAATGGTGTTTATGATCCTTTGCGACTTCAATCTTAATCTAATTAAATTAATTGGATAAACCAGGAGCGGATCCAGGATTTTTTTAGAGGGGGGGGCGCAAAATAGGTGGATCCGATAAACTTGCGTTAGGAGCAAGTTTAATTAACGCATACTTGCGTTAATTACACTATTTTAGACTACGTTAGGGGGGGCGCCCCCCCTCGCCCCTCCCCCTGGATCCGCCACTGGGATAAACTGAAGCGAAGTTATTAAAGAGAAAGATACAAATAACGCTTCAAATCCATTTTATAAGACATGAAAAGAAAAGTTGTATTTTTTTGTTCTTAAAAACTTTACACTAGAAAAGATTTTCAACTGAAAAACGATGGAGAAGCCGATCACTCTTAAAATCTATTCATAAAAAAGCGACTGTGTAAGAATGAAATACCCTTCAGGCCATACTATAGAGTGTTTCAAAACCTATAAAAATTTACTCATTGAAATTCTTAAAATAGGTGAAAATAATCTAGAAATGTATGAAAACTTTTTAGAAATTGAACTTACCACAAACTGCTTTGAATTTAATAAAACAAAGGATTTGAAATTAAAAAAAAACACACCAGGAATTGATTATAAGTGGTCGAGGTACTGAATGAAACAAGGGTACTAGTTCTGAACATTTTTGCCACTATTTTTCTAATACTAGTTTATATTTTACACTTCTTTCTTCAGAATGTCCACCTCACTCATGTAAAAAGATATTTTCAACTATTTGAAAATTCTAGCATTCGTTTTGCCCTCACTACTCCTAATGAACATCAGAGTGCAATAATAAAGTTAGAAAGTGGAAATTCCTTAGGTTTAGACGGAATATTTGCAAACATTTTGAAAAAAAAACTTGTATCTGCAATTTTTGTTCTAATGCTTCATGTTTTTAATACATCCATAGCACTTGGGATCTTTACAGAAATTTGGAAAGTTGTTTTAGTAATTCCAATTTGTAAAAAATAGACCAAAGTAATTATCGTCCAATAGCTGTTGTTTCCCCATTGTCTAATGTGTTAGAAATATTAATTAAAAAATGAATTGCTTCGTATTTTAATAAAATTTCTTTTCTTGCGGTCTTTTATGACATATAAGAGGCCTATGACACGATAAATCACAAAAGTCTACTTGGAAAGCTAATGTTGCAGGAATTTGAGCTAAAAGGTTAGAATTATTGAAATCTTACTTGCATGGCAGAAAAATTCATGTGAATGTAAGTAATCACATATCAAACCATAGTTTTCTTGATGATACTGATATCCCACAGGGGTCAATACTAGGGCCTTTGTTGTTCCTACTCTATATTAATGACTTGCAAAGATGCTTTCCTCGTAATGACACGTTAGCGGTCGTTTTTGCAGATGATACTGAAGTTACTGTAAAATTAGAAACCCGTCCTTGCTGATTGAAAATCTGTTGACAACAGAGATATCCCTTAGTATCCCTTAGATATCCTTAGTAAACCTAAGATATCCCTTAGGTTGGCTTGTAACTATTTGGCTCCTAAGTTATTAAAAACTGAGCTCATGATAATTAGGTATTCAAAGCAGGAATGGATAAAATCAGAATAGGAGATCTGCGGTCAAAATTTGATAAAAAGACAAGTATCTTGGGATCATTATTGACGAGATATTCTTTTTTTGGCAAACATTCTGATTATTTATGTCTGAAACTTGCTCATAACATGTGCTATCATTATAGGCTAAAATATATATTTCCTTTCCGTTTCCTTAAAATCTTGTACCCTTGCTGAATCCTATCTTAAATATTGTCCTATGACTCGTCTCAGCACATTTACGGTTCATTTACAATCCTTACAGACAATCTGGAAAAAGGCAGTAGGAATTCTGGACTGCTTTGTTCCCTGGTCTGCCAAATTTGTCAGAAACCCAAACCCTCTTTTTATTTCTTGGTATTCTTAATCTCAAACAACTAAAAGAATTAAAGACAGCTATGTGGTATTCTGACACTCGATTTGCAGCAAATTATTCCCATGATAAGGCTGTTGCTAAGGGACCTGGTTTTCTGTCCACCTTTTCTCCAAGAAGCCTCATCATCTGCTGTTTAAAACAGAAATGGCTAGATTTTCATTAAAGTACCTGAACTCCCAAGCTGTAAGTAAATTTAATTTCACTTAAATAATTCCAGAATATCATTGATCATTGGAAAAAAAAATTATTTTGAAGATTATTTCTTATCGGGACGTAGGGACTTGTGGCATTATAGATCTAGTTTTAATTTTGGATGGATTATACTCAAGTTGGAATGGTTTCCGCTTTGTTTTTTCTCAGCTTTTTTTTCTTCATTTTTCAGCTTTTGCTGCTTGTTTTTTTGACTTGTCTCGTTTTTCGTCTGAAGATATTTGTGCTGCTACTCAGTTACTTACATACTAAGCTGAAATATCGACCTCTGCTTTCCGTTAGCTGGAGTTGTCACTTTGTTGTAATGATTTGTATTAGTCAAAATTTACCTTACATAAATCCAAGTTATCTTTTGGTTTAAAATTGAATTGTTCCCAACAGTGTGCGGCTCTAGGACTGGGCAGGAGGAGCAGACGTCCCCCTCCCCCCAGTTTTCTGACATTGAATTATTCATTTGACTTTTGTCGTCTGTTCAAACAGTTCGCTGTAACGAAATGTAAGCAAGAAGCGACTCGGCTCAATAGTAAGCGAAACACTAAAAAACAGAATTGTAGTATCAATGGATACATCAAAAGAATCAGCTTAATATGCTGATTCCAAATATAAAATATTAATCAAGTTTAGTGTTACCCATCAAAAGTTAAGAGCCTGAGAAAATTTTTCTGATTTTCAAAAAAGGGGGAAACACCCCCTAAAAGTCAAGGAGTTTTAACGAAAATCACGCCATCATATTCAGCGTACCAGAGAACCCTATTGAAGTTTCAAGCTCCTATATACAAAAATGTGGAATTTTGCTATTTTTGCCAGTAGACAAAAATGATTTGTGTTTATTTGTTTTTTTGTTGTTTTTTCCCCAGGGGTGATCATATTGAAATATTGGCCCTAGGAGATCGGGAAAGGGTACGAATCTTCCTTCGGGATGTAAATTTATGGAGGGGGTGAATTTTCCAGGGGAAATGTTACACTGGGGGATTTGACAGAATTACTGTACCAAATTCTTTTTAATTGTCTTACATTCTCTTTCCCAAATTTTTCATGTGGAGATGTTCCGGGGGAATTATTCGGGGGCTTTTTCCATGTGTTTTGACTCCCAGGCAATAATTTCCACGGAACGGGGCATTTTTGGAGTGATCGAGAAACCGATTATAGATTAAAATCTTATTCAAAAGAAAGAATGCTGAGGAGAATTTTTCAGGCTGAATCCTCCGCAAGCAATTTTCCGGGGAGGGGGGATTTTGAGCGAGGAGGGAAATGTCTGGAGGGAATTTGACCGGGGGAGGTGCACTTTACGTTGGATCAAATTTCCACGGAGGAGTTTTCCGTGATTGTGGGGGGGGGGGTATATTTTATAGAGTGTGAGCCAGATTTACCGTCATTATTTGAAAAACGATCAGAAATTAAATATAAAAAACAAGTTTTTTTTAAAACTGGAAGTGAGCAGCAACATTAAACGTCAGGATAAACATAAGTTATTCCATGAAAGAAGGGTTTGCTCCTTCTCATACCAAGCTCTTGGCACTTAGGCTTGATCGTTTTTCCCAATTTCTTAAGAGCGTTAACCGAGACACGGGACCATTCAAGTTCAACTGTAAGCTTCTTTAAAGTGCTAAGAGCTGTAGCGTAAGGAGCAAGGTGTTGAGGAGGGGGCAACCCTTCATATACGGAATAAATCTGCCAAAATTAATATGCAAATTTCGTTTTAAATTTTCATGTACGGTGAGCCAGATTCGAACCTACATTAGTTGAAAAACGTTCAGAAGTAAATAAAAATGAACAAGTTTTTTTAATTGAACGTAAGGAGCGACATTAAAACTTGAAACGAACAGAAATTATTCCGTATATGAAAGGGGCTGTCCCTTCCTCAACGCCTGGCTCTTTACGCTGAAGTTTGACTCTTTGTCACAACTCTATTTTTTAAAACAATTAAAACTTTAGCGTAAAGAGCGAGGCGTTGAGAAGGGGATAGCCCCTTTAAGATACCGGACAATTTTTGTTCGTTTTAAGTTTTAATGTCGCTCCTCAGTTAATTTTTTTTTTATTTAATTTATATAATGTGGTAACTTAGACTTTATGCTTGGGAAAAACTTCCTTGAAATCAAAATGTGGGCAAATCTGCTCGGAATCTCAAGATTTTCACCAGGATTATCTACACTTTCCATGTAACTCGCCAGCTTTTCTTATTGCATATTTTAATTCAGCCCTCTCAATCAGAAGCTTTTTTTGTGACCAACTTGAACTAAGCTGATTTCTACCGGACAATTTTTTTTTATATTGAGCTACAACATGTGAGCTTAATTTGAAATTAGACGATTGCCATATTGTCTGTGTATTGTACACAACTTGTGAATGAAAAAAAAACCAACTAAATATAACAAATTTATAACGGAAGAGAATAAAAAAAGCGATTCAAGCAACGATTATATCAACTTATGAGTGTTCATTAGTGCGCGTTTTCATAGCAAAATGTGCACTTACACAATGTTCAACTTAAACGCCAAGGTATTTTTTTATTTCATTTTACTAAACACTAAAAGTTCTATCGAAGTATTTCTCTTTTCTTGGAATTTGGTAATTTTATGCCTTTACCTCAATTCCACTGTTTTATCTCCCAACTTTTGGAAAATTGCATTACGTAGGTAGTGGAGAAATGTAAATCTTCGATAATTTCCATAAACGTGGGAATTGTAGTTTAAATCGTAGTTGAATTTTTGGTTCTATGACTCTGGAAGATATGAAATAATTTAGAGCACTGGCTTTTAAGATTGGTATCAATAACGATAGAAGATAGCAAATTATTTAGGCATTAACAGTAGCAATATTCTTTACTGGCGCAGTGGGTTTAGTCTCAGCTTCGTAATACGGAAACTAGAGTTCAATCTCAGCTGCAACATCACACTGCAGGGCTCAGAATTTGATACCGGTGATGAGATTGTGCGTAAGCGGCTCCATCCAAATCCAAATAAGAAGCACACTATGAACAGTACAGTAACAGCATCACAGTGGCTAAGAGACTCCTTTAGATCTAGAAGATGTGAGTTTTCTTTAACGGTATAGATAATACAAATAATAGAATTTCACTGAAGACGTTGCAGTCTAGAAGTAATGACGCATCTGTGTGGCCATGGTAATGTAGACCCGAATATTGAATAAGAAAATTTTTGTGTCCTCTAGTGGCGGGGTCGGTTGGATCTCCCCTTGGTAATATGTATATTCTACCGCTTATGTGTAACTATACATAAAACATCACTGTGACAGATGGGACACTGCCACGTGATGGCGTATTTACCCCTAAATACATATATAGTCCCTACAAAACAAACGGTTTCCATAAACGATTAACTAAGAAAAAGCAGCTTTCTTAAAATAAAAGTCAATTCTTGCAGCGAATGATGCATCTCGTACCTTTGATTCTAGTGTACATTTCCATGTCTAGTATACTGTGGAGCAGTGGAGCCTGCATAGGTTCATTGCACAAGCTGTAAAAGGCTTCATTTGAGACTCAAAAGGGTAGTATATGAATAAACTTAAAGTTTCGCTGGGTTACTTGTACCTTTCGAGCCCGATGAAATTTCCAGCTCGCCTGCACGTTTGACTATAATCTCTGACTAACATAATCTGTGCGGTTGAAAGCAACTGATTATGTCCTGTTTCGACCGTCCCATTGTTGCTTAAAGTTTTCTGTTAAATCGCCGAAACAGTATTGTTAACTGACAAAAATTTATTGCAAAAAGTTAGCGGAAACGTGTCAATAGAGAAGGAAAAGGAAACTTCAAATTTAAACCAATATTTAAAACCGCATTTCAAATTTCAACATAAGTATAGAAACGGACTATTAAGACCGTCCACTACTATTTCCGAAATACAGAAATTTTAAGTCAGGCCACCCTAAATTTTAAATCAAGAACAGTTTTGTCTCTTGCTCAAATTGTGTGGTCTGAATCTCGAGACATTTTTTCCAGCCACATTTAAAATTTTTAAAGAATTTGAAAAATTCCATACTGTACGTTGGGTGGACTACATAATGGTAGGCACTATCTTTTAGAATCAGTCTATAATGTGCTTCATTTGGTTGATATTAGTTTAAAAAAAAAAACTTTCCGAAAAATAAGTTTTTAAAGAAAAGTAAAGGCCATTTTAAACTTAAGCTCAGCAAATACAAATACCTATTAAAATTCAAACTCAAAATGACCAGAAATTACTATTAAAAAATAAATAAAACCCAAAACGAACATAAATTAAATAAACAATCATAGCAGAAAACATACAACAAGCAATAATATAACTGAACAAATAGATCTTAAAGCGAGTAATGCTTAGATTGAATATGAAAATCAAGCATAAAACGAAAAAAATATTGTCCTATTGAAGTATAACTGAAACTTAAACGAAAAAAAAATATTTTCCTATTGAAGTATAAATGAAACTTAAAACAAATAGAAATTAAATAAAAAATCAATGCAAACAAACAAACAAAATATATTAATTTAAATTAATAAATAAATCTTAAAACGAGTGAAAATTCAATTGAATATGTAAATCAAGCTTGGAACAAACAAAAATCACTACAAAAAAGAGTTTGGATATCACTTCTTTCTCTCACTGTAAAAGTCTAAAACCTACTGCGTCATTGGCGCTTTACTGAAAACCAATTTTATGACAAAGGTTTTTTTTGTACTTAGTATTGAAAATAAATATTAAAATTATAGTAACATTTTGAACTGATGAGCTTTCTGCAATTAATATCAATTCAATATACATCAAATATTCAGTTTAATTTATTAGCTCTTTTTAAGTTGTTCAAGACGAATATAGTTTCACTACAAACAAGAGTTTGGATACTGCCTCCTTCCTCAACTGTAAAAAAAAACCAAAAGCCTACTGCGCCATTGGCGCTTAACTGAAAACGAATTATATTACAAATATTTTCTTTTCCAGTTCTTACAGCCTTGAAATAAAAATAAAATTACAGTGAAATAAATTCTTGAATTGATGGATCTTTCAACAATTTTCAATGCTGTTTGTATCAAATATTGAAAAAGAAGGCGTGGGGGGGGGCTAGGTGTCCTCCGATCTCTTTTGACTCTTGAAAAGGACACTAGAACTTTTGATTTCCAATCGAATTAGCTCCCTTTGAAGTTTATACGATGACCCCTTGTATATGACGTGCCTCTGGGAAAAAAATTAATGGAGTATAGGGGGGGGGGGGGAGAATAGCTGACCTCCAATCACTTTTGACTCTTAAAAAGTGAATTACAACTTTCAATTTCCAACAAAATGAGCCCTCTATGAAGTTTATACGAGCATCCCTTCCATAACAACCATATATACCCCCAGGGCAGAATTTACAACGCCTACCCCCGGGCCCTGGGGGGCTTTGTCGACAACGGAGTTTTAGTTATCTTACCTTTGAACTATTTTAAAAAATCGCTCTCTAAAAGTTCTTATCGGATGGGTTTGAGGAAAATAGGGCGTGGACAGAGGGGCTAGTTGCCCTCCGATCTCTTTTGACTCTTAAAAAATGAACGAAAACTTTCAATTTCCGATCATATGAGCCCTCTTCGAAGTTTATACGAGCATACCTTCCATTAGAGCCATATATGCACCCAGAGCAATACTTAGAGCGCCTGCCCCGGGTCATGCGGGGGGGGGGTTGTATCGACACAGGATTTTTTCTTATCTGACCTTTGAACTATTTTTAGTTAAATGGCCATACGTAAAGAAGTTTTCATTATATGATCTTTGAACTATTTTCAACGAAATGGCTACCTCAAATTTTTTATCACATGTATTTGGGTAAAAAGGGCTTGGGGGGCTAGTTGCCCTCCCATCACTTTTGACTCTTAAAAATTACACTAGAACTCTCGATTTCCAATCGAATGAGCCCCCTTTGAAGTTTATACGATCACCCCTTGTATATGAAGTACCTCTGGGGAAAAAATAAGTGGAGTGTGGTGGGAGGCTAGCTGCCCTCCAATCACTTTCGACTCTTAAAAAGTGAATTACAACTTTCAATTTCCAACAAAATGAGCCTTCTATGTATTTTATACGAGCATCCCTTCCATAACAACCATATATGCCCCCAGGGCATAACTTACAATACCTACCCCCGGGCCGGGGAGTGCTGTGTCGACAAAGAAGATTTTTGCTATCTGAACTTTGAACTATTTTTAGCAAAATTTCTATCTCAAAATTTTTATCTGATACATTTAGGGCGTGGAGGGGGGGGGGGGAGCTATTTACCCTTCGATCTCTTTTGACTCTACAAAAGTGAACAAGAACTTTGAATTTCCAATCAAATGAGCCCTCTCCGAAGTTTATACGAGCATCCCTTCCATAAGAACTATGTATACCCCTGGAGCATTTCTCATAACGCCTGCCTCCGGGCCCTGGGGGGTTGTGTCGACACAGGAGTTTTTCTTGTCTGACCTTTGAACTATTTTTAACGAAATGGCCATACGTAAAGGAGTTTTTGTTATATGATCTTTGAACTATTTTAACAAAATCGTTACCTCAAAGTTTTATCACATGTACTGGGGGGAAAACTACTTGGGGGGCTAGTTGCCCTCCTATCCCTTTTTACTCTTAAAAAAGACACTAGAACTCTCGATTTCTAATCGAATGAGCCCACTTTGAAGTTTATACAACGGCCCCTTCAATATGAAGTGCCTCTGGGAAAAAATGGAGTATGGGGGGAGGCTAGATGCCTTCCAATCACTTTTGACTCTTAAAGAGTGAATTCAAACTTTTTAATTTCCAATCAAATGTGCCCTCTATGAAGTTTATGGCATTAGAACTCTTGGTTTTCAATTGAATGAACCCCCTTTCAAATTTTTACGACGACCCCTTTTATATGAAGTGCCTCTGGGAAAAAATAAATGGAGTATTGGGGGAAGCTAGCTGCCCTCCGATCACTTTTTACTCATAAAAAGTGAATTAAAACTTTCAATTTCCAATCAAATGAGCCCTCTATGCATCCCTTGCATAACGAGTATCCCTTCCATAACAGCCATATATGCCCCGAGGGAATAACTTACAACACCTACCCCCGGGCCCTGGGGGGTATGTCAACACCGGAGTTTTGATATCTTAACTTTGAACTGTTTTTAACAAAATTTCTATCTCAAAATTTAGGGCTTGGTGGGGGGGGGGGGGCTATTTGCCCTCCGCTCTTGAAAAATGAACTAGAACTTTCAATTTCCGTTCAAATGAACCCTCTCTGACGTTTATACGAGCATCCCTTCCATAAAAACTATATATATTCCCAGAGTATTACTTACAATGCTTGCCTCCGGGCCCTGGGGGGTTTCGTCGACACAGGAGTTTTTCTTATCTGACCTTTGAAACATTTACAATGCAATGGCTATTTTAAAAATGTTATCAGATAGGGCTGGGGAAAAAGGGTATGTGGGGGGAGGGGGCTTGTTGCCCTCGAATATCTTTTGACTCTTAAAAAGTGAACTAAAACTTTCATTTTCGAAACAAATGAGTCCTCTCTGAAGTTTATACGAGCATCCCTTTCATAAGAACCATATACGCCCCCAGGACAACACTTACAACGTCTACCCCCCGGATCCTGGGGGGTTGTGTTGACACCAGAGTTTTTGTTTTCTAATTTTTGAACAATTTTAAAAACCTGGCTTTCCCAAAATTTGTAGCGGATGGGTTTCGGGAAAAAAGGGTGTGGGGGGCTAGTTGCCCTTAAATCTCTTGACTCTTAAAAAGTGAACTAGAACTTTCAATTTCCAATCAAATGAGCCCTATATGAAGTTTATACGAGCATTCCTTTCATAAGAACTATGTGTGCCCCAGGGCATAACTTATAACGTCTGTCCCCGGGCCCTGGGGGGTTGTGTTTACACCTGAGTTTTTGTTATCTGACTTTTGAACGATTTTTAACTTAATGGCTATCTCAAATTTTGTATTCGACGCATTCGGGAAAAAGGGGCGTGGGGGGCTAGTTGTCCCCCCAATATCTTTTGACTCTCTAAAACTGAACTAGAACTTTCAGTTTCTAATCAGATGAGTCCTCTCTGAAGTTTTTACGAGCATCCCTTCCATAAGAACCATGTATTTCCCCAGGGCATAACTTACAACGCCTGCCCTCGGGCCCTGGGGGGCTTTGTCGACCCCGGAGTTTTTATATGGTCTCTGAACTATTTTTAAATAAATGGCTGTCTCAAACTTCTTATCAGATGGGTTTGAGAAATAACGGGGGTGGAGGGGGGGGGCTAGGTGTCCTCCTATCTCATTTGACTCTTTAAAAGTGAACTAGAACTTTCAATTTCCAATCAAATGAGCCCTCTTTCAAGTTTATACGAGTATCCATTCCATAAGAACCATATATGCCCCCAGGGCATAACTTACAAAGCCTAACCCTGGCGCTGGGGAGTTTTTGTGTCGACACCAGAGTTTCTGTTTTATGATCTTTGAACTATTTTTAACAAAATAGCTATCTCAAATTTTTTATCGGATTCCTTCCAATTTAGTTGCGTTACAATCGGTTGGCTTAGTTGCCTTTAGTTGCCTTGCCTTCGAAATTGGAGTGGCTTGTGCCCTTTTTAACAGTCGAAAGTGATCGGAAGGCAACTAACACCCCTTCCACTCCCACCATTTCCCCAAACACATCCAATCAAAATTTTGAAATAGCCATTTTGTTCAGCGTAGTTGATTTCAAGAGAGAAGTTATGTTTTTGAGGAGAGACACTCCCCCACAGCCCTCAGGGCAAGGGTTAAAGAACCTCATTAAACCAAAAATGAGCAAAAAAATCAAATAATCTTTCAACCGTGAAACTACCACAAATCAGCATCAATAAATAAATGAAACCCAAAACGAACAGAAATTACAACAAATTACCGTGTCAACTCAAAACGAGCAGAAATTAGCATGAGTAGGGATCAAAACCCCTATGCCTTCCCAAGGCCAGAACATAATTTGCATTTTACTGAAAAAACACAATCTAATGTGCATTGTCAGTTTAATATACATATGCTGATATTTAGTAATCAAAATGTAAATATTATTTGATTTATTAAAGTTATAAAAGTAAAAACATTTATAATTGTTCAATAAATTACAAATGCACTGATGTCGAAAAAAAGAACTCCTAGATTTTCTATAAAATCTGCATAAAACTATATGCAAAATCCTGCATAAAATTATATATTTTGTGCTCACAAATGCCGCTATAATCTCTTTTTCGAGGGAGGGGGTGTGAGATTTTGTATGAAAAGCTTGACTTATGGTAATGTAAGCTATATTATGTTTGGACTAACTGTTGATTGCAATTTCTGTTCAGTTTAAATTTTATTTTTTTATTTATAGTAATTTATACTTCTTTTAGAAATGTTATATGGCTTCCGCTCGTTTAGGATTTAAATTTCCTTTTGAATTTTTGCGGAAAACTAGTTTGTATATTTTAATGTCTTTTCATTTTTTATTTGAAGTAGTTCTGTGTATTTTAGCAGCAGTAACGAGGGCTAATAAGTTTTATTGCTGCACGCAGTTAAGTTAGCTTATAGTCAGGGTCGTCCCGCATGGGGGGGGGGGATGCGGGGGACGCCCCCCTCTAATGTGTTGGTTACTTGGTAAAAAAAAATTAGTTGGTAATATCGTGAAGCGAAGCGCCTTGATTTTTCTGACGCCGCTAAAATTCTTTGTTTGGTTCAAGAAAGACCACGAAAATACTTAATGTCATCTATATAATGTTCAACTTGGTCGGTAAACGCAGCAGTTTTACCGAAACCTGCCGTGGGTTTACAGATGGTACCACAATTTTCCAATTGCTTGAATAAAGAGAATTAAAATAGTGACATGATATGTTCCGACATCTGAATCTCGGTCGGTAAATGAAGCGGCTTTATTGACTTTTGCAGAGATTTTACGTATTGTATTTGAAACGGACATTATGCTAATTATTCACAAAAACAGTCGGTAAAAATGACCAGCCAGTCGGTAAAATCCCTTGCTCCTACCCCCAACATTTTGGCTAGTACGACCCTGCTAATAGTAGATTCGTCGTAGTAGAACTTGTAGTGTGAGTAGACGCGGTAGGAGTATCCACACAGTGACTTAGGATTTCGTATTGAAAAATTGTTTAAAAAGTTTTACATTTTGTTCCAATCCTTTCTAGAGACTGCTGAAACCAGACAGCCGTTGAACTGAAATGAGTAGTATTTTTAAAGCACTGTAAAACTTTGAAGTAAAGGAAGGGTGGATTTAGGAGGGATAGCCCCCTCATACATAAAATAGTTTCTGTTCCGTTTAAGTTTTAATGTCAATCCCTGCTATAGCAGCATCAGTAGTAATCAAGGTTCCATTTTGGGGACTTTATGTTCCTTCCTGTATTATTTGCGGCCTTTACGTTCCCTGACACCTTTCCATGGCAGATTACCAGACTGATTATTGCTATTGTTGTCAATTGAATATGGAATTATACAAAACCTACCAGACAAGTTTCCGGGCCAACCTGACATGTTTCTGGGCCAAGGAGACAAGTTTCTGGGTCAACTATAAGTTTCTGGGCCTTTACGTTCCATGGCACCTTTCCAGAGCATATACCTTTGGATTTAGGGCCTTTACGTTCCTTCCTGTGCTATAGAAAACCGGTGCGTCTTGTTTAGCTGCCAATATATATCAATTATTTTTTTTTCGTATTCAAAGAGAGTGAGTATTTGACATTTTTGCAAAAAGGGATTCGCAAATTGGACGCTATGAAAGATATTAATTAATGTTTTGAATAATAGGAGTGTGAATGATGTCTTACCCTTCTGATGTGGTCTTAATAATACACAAGTGACGTTTGATAAGTATTGTCAATTTAAAATGGGATCTGACGTTCCCTTCCTTCCCCCATTTCTGAGGGTAGGGAGGGGAGGGGTCAATTTCGGAGGGAAAATCAAAAATACTCAGAATAGAACATAAACGTTATCTGCCTCAAAGGCAAGGCTCTGAGGCACTTCTTTCCTCATTTTCTGAGTGGCAGGAGAGGTGGGGGGTCAATTTTGGAGGGAAAACCAAAAAGACTCAGAATCAAAAATAAATGAGATCTGCCTCAAGGCGAAGGCTCAGAGGCCCTTCGTTCCCCCATTTCTGAGGGCAGGGGAGGGGGGAGGTCAATTTTGGAGGTAAAACAAAAAATACTCAGAATCGACAATAAACGAGATCTGCATCACGGGGATGGCTCAGAGGCCCTTCGTCCCAACATTTCTGAGGGCCGGGGAGGGGGAGGGGGAGTCAATGTCAGAGTGAAAACCAAAAATACTCAGACTCGAAAATAAACGGGATCTGTCTCATGGGCAAGGCTCAGAGGTCCTTCGTTCCTCCATTTCTGAGGGCAGGGGGGGGGGGTCAATTTTGGAGGGAAAACCAAAAACACTCAGAATTGAAAATAACTGGGATCTGTATCATGGGCATAGCTCAGAGGTCCCTCGGTCATCCATTTATATAAGACAGGATTGGGAGGGGGTCAATTATGGCGGGAAAACCAAAAATACTCTGATTCAAAAATAAATGGGAATCGGCAGCAAGGGGAAGGCTCAGAGGCCCTTCGTTCCCCCATTGCTGAGGGCAGGGGAGGGGGGGTTTAAGTTTGGAGGGAAAACCAAAAATTCTCAAAATCGAAAATAAACGGGATCTACCTCAAGGGGATTTTAGATTTTCGTGGGTGTTTGGTTCCCGGGGTTTATTATTTGAGAAGTTAACTTTAGTATTTCGTGATTTGACGTGCCTGAAATCATGAATTAGAATAGTTAATTAGTTGTTTGGGTTTTCAGACCTAGTTTTTTAGAGTTTCGTGGGGGGTAGGCTCCTAGGCGGTATTATTTGAGAAGTTAACTTTAGTATTTCATAGTTTGACTTGCCTGAAATCATGAATTAGAATATTTAATTGGCTGTTTGGGGATTTTCAGACCTAGTTTTTTTTTAGATTTTCGTGTGTGTTTGACTCCTGGGGTTTATTATTTAAGATGTTAACTTTAGTATTTTGTGGTTTTACGTGCCTGAAATCATGAATTAGAATAGTTAATTAGCTGTTTGGGTTTTCAAACCTAGTTTTCTTAGATTTTCGTGGGCGTTAGGTTCCCGGGGTTTATTATTTGAGAAGTTAACTTTAGTATTTCGTATTTGACATGACTTAAATCTTTAATTAGTACAGTTAACTAGCTGCTAAGGGATTTTCAAATCTAGTTTTCTTAGGTTTTCATGTTGGTTTGAATCCTGGACTTTATTTTATTTGAGAAGTTAACTGTCATATTTTGTGGTTTTACACGCCTGAATTTATGAATTAGAATATTTAATTAGCTGTTTAGGGTTTTCAGACCTAGGTTTATTAGATTTTCATGGATGTTTGACTCCTGGGGTTTATTATTTGAGAAGATAACTTTAATATTTTGTGGTTTTACGTGCCTGAAATCATGAATTAGAATAGTTAATGACCTGTTTAGTGTTTTCAGACCTAGGTTTATTAAATTTCGTGATTTGACGTGCCTGAAATCATGAATTAGAAAAGTTAATTAGCTGTTTGAGTTTTCAGACCTAGTTTTTTAGATTTTCGTGGGTGTTAGGTTCCTGGGATTTATTATTTGAGAAGTTAACTTTAGTATTTCATAGTTTGACCTGCCTGAAATCATGAATTAGAATATTTAATTGGCTGTTTGGGGATTTTCAGACCTAGGTTTTTTAGATTTTCGTGTGTGTTTGACTCCTGGGGTTTATTATTTGAGAAGTTAACTTTAGTATTTTGTGGTTTTACGTGCCTGAAATCATGAATTAGAGTTAATTAACTGTTTGGGTTTTCAGACCTAGTTTTTTTAGATTTTCATGGGCGTTAGGTTCCTGGGATTTATTATTTGAGAAGTTAACTTTAGTATTTCGTATTTGACGTGCCTGAAATCATGAATTAGAATATTTAATTGGCTGTTTGGGTGGCTGTTTGGGGATTTTCAGACCTAGGTTTTTTTAGTTTTCGTGTGTGTTTGACTCCTGGGGTTTATTATTTGAGAAGTTAACTTTAGTATTTTGTGGTTTTACGTGCCTGAAATCATGAATTAGAATAGTTAATTAGCTGTTTGGGTTTTCAGACCTAGTTTTTTAGATTTTCGTGGGTGTTAGGTTCCTGGGATTTATTATTTAAGAAGTTAACTTTAGTATTTCATAGTTTGACTTGCCTGAAATCATGAATTAGAATATTTAATTGGCCGTTTGGGGATTTTCAGACCTATTTTTTTTTAGATTTTCGTGTGTGTTTGACTCCTGGGGTTTATTATTTGAGAAGTTAACTTTAGTATTTTGTGCTTTTATGTGCCTGATATCATGAATTAGAATAGTTAATTAGCTGTTTGGGTTTTCAGACCTAGTTTCTTTTTTAGATTTTCGTGGGCCTTAGGTTCCTGGGATTTATTATTTGAGAAGTTAACTTTAGTATTTCGTATTTGACGTGCCTGAAATCATGAATTAAAATATTTAATTGGCTGTTTGGGAATTTTCAGACCTAGGCTTTTTAGGTTTTCGTGTGTGTTAGACTCCTGGGGTTTATTATTTGAGAAGTTAACTTTAGTATTTTGTGGTTTTACGCGCCTGAAGTCATGAATTAGAATATTTAATTAGCTGTTTAGGGTTTTCAGACCTAGGTTTTTCAGATTTTCATGGATGTTTGACTACTGGGGTTTATTATTTGAGAAGTTAACTTTAGTATTTTGTGGTTTTACGTGCCAGAAATCATGAATTAGAATAGTTAATTACCTGTTTAGGGTTTTCAGACCTAGGTTTTTTAGATTTCGTGATTTGACGTGCCTGAAATCATGAATTAGAAAAGTTAATTAGCTGTTTGAGTTTTCAGACCTAGTTTTTTAGATTATCGTGGGTGTTAGGTTCCTGGGATATATTATTTGAGAAGTTAACTTTAGTATTTCATAGTTTGACTTGCCTGAAATCATGAATTAGAATATTTATTTGGCTGTTTGGGGATTTTCAGACCTAGGTTTTTTAGATTTTCGTATGTGTTTGACTCCTGGGGTTTATTATTTGAGAAGTTAACTTTAGTATTTTGTGGTTTTACGTGCCTGAAATCATGAATTAGAGTTAATTAACTGTTTGGGTTTTCAGACCTAGTTTTTTTAGATTTTCATGGGCGTTAGGTTCCTGGGATTTATTATTTGAGAAGTTAACTTTAGTATTTCGTATTTGACGTGCCTGAAATCATGAATTAGAATATTTAATTGGCTGTTTGGGTGGCTGTTTGGGGATTTTCAGACCTAGGTTTTTTAAGTTTTCGTGTGTGTTTGACTCCTGGGGGTTTATTATTTGAGAAGTTAACTTTAGTATTTTGTGGTTTTAAGTGCCTGAAATCATGAATTAGAATAGTTAATTAGCTGTTTGGGTTTTCAGACCTAGCTTTTTAGATTTTCGTGGGTGTTAGGTTCCTGGGATTTATTATTTGAGAAGTTAACTTTAGTATTTCATAGTTTGACTTGCCTGAAATCATGAATTAGAATATTTAATTGGCTGTTTGGGGATTTTCAGACCTAGGTTTTTTTAGATTTTCGTGTGTGTTTGACTCCTGGGGTTTATTATTTGAGAAGTTAACTTTAGTATTTTGTGGTTTTATGTGCCTGATATCATGAATTAGAATAGTTAATTAGCTGTTTGGGTTTTCAGACCTAGTTTCTTTTTTAGATTTTCGTGGGCCTTAGGTTCCTGGGATTTATTATTTGAGAAGTTAACTTTAGTATTTCGTATTTGACGTGCCTGAAATCATGAATTAGAATATTTAATTGGCTGTTTGGGGATTTTCAGACCTAGGTTTCTTAGGTTTTCGTGTGTGTTGGACTCCTGGAGTTTATTAATTGAGAAGTTAACTTTAGTATTTTGTGGTTTTACGAGCCTGAATTCATGAATTAGAATATTTAATTAGCTATTTAGGGTTTTCAGACCTAGGTTTTTCAGATTTCCATGTATGTTTGACTACTGGGGTTTATTATTTGAGAAGTTAACTTTAGTATTTTGTGGTTTTACGTGCCTGAAATCATGAATTAGAATAGTTAATTACCTGTTTAGGGTTTTCAGACCTAGGTTTTTTAAATTTCGTGATTTGACGTGCCTGAAATCATGAATTAGAAAAGTTAATTAGCTGTTTGAGTTTTCAGACCTAGTTTTTTAGATTTTCGTGGGAGTTAGGTTCCTGGGATTTATTATTTGAGAAGTTAACTTTATTATTTCATAGTTTGACTTGCCTGAAATCATGAATTAGAATATTTAATTGTCTGTTTGGGGATTTTCAGACCTAGGTTTTTTAGATTTTTGTGTGTGTTTGACTCCTGGGGTTTATTATTTGAGAAGTTAACTTTAGTATTTTGTAGTTTTACGTGCCTGAAATCATGAATTAGAATAGTTAATTAGCTGTTTGGGTTTTCAGACTTAGTTTTTTAGATTTTCGTGGGCGTTAGGTTCCTGGGATTTATTATTTGAGAAGTTAACTTTAGTATTTCGTATTTGACGTGCCTGAAATCATGAATTAGAATATTTAATTGGCTGTTTGGGTATTTTCAGAGCTAGGTTTTTTAGGTTTTCGTGTGTGTTTGACTCCTGGGGTTTATTATTTGAGAAGTTAACTTTAGTATTTTGTGGTTTTACGTGCCTGAAATCATGAATTAGAATAGTTAATTAGCTTTTTAGGGTTTTCAGACCTACGTTTTTTAGATTTTCGTGTGTGTTTGACTCCTGGGGTTTATTATTTCGAGAAGTTAACTTTAGTATTTCATGGTTTGACTTGCCTGAAATCATGAATTAGAATATTTAATTGGCTGTTTGGGGATTTTCAGACCTAATTTTTTTAGGTTTTCGTGGGTGTTTGTTTCCTGGAGTTTATTATTTGAGAAGTTAACTTTAGTATTTTGTGGTTTTACGTGTCTGAAATCATGAATTAGAATAGTTAATTAGCTGTTTGGGTTTTCAGACCTAGTTTTTTAGATTTTCGTGGGTGTTAGGTTCCTGGGATTTATTATTTGAGAAGTTAACTTTAGTATTTCATGGTTTGACTTGCCTGAAATCATGAATTACAATATTTAATTGGCATTTTGGGGATTTTCAGACCTAGATTTTTTAGGTTTTCGTGTGTGTTTGACTCCTGGGGTTTATTATTTGAGAAGTTAACTTTAGTATTTTGTGGTTTTACGTGCCTGAAATCATGAATTAGAATAGTTAATTAGCTTTTTAGGGTTTTTGGACCTAGGTTTTTTTAGATTTTCGTTTGTGTTTGACTCCTGGGGTTGTAAGCAAGTAACAAACTCTTTTCTGAAGTCACCTCTTGGATATACAATGCAGAAACTTCATTTGAGAAACTATGAGAAAATTGTAAGTAAGTAAGTAACAAATTCTTTCTTGAAGTCACCTCTTGGATACACAATACAGAAATTTCATTAAAGAAATTATGAAAAAATTGTAAGTAAGTAGCAAATTCTTTCTTGAACTCACCTGCTGGATAAACAAAGACATTTCGTTCAAGAAATTATGGCAAAATTCTAAGTAAGTAACAAACTCCCCAAACTGCCAATTAAATATTCTAATTCATGATTTCAGGCACGTAAAACCACAAAATACTAAAGTTAACTTCTCAAATAATAAACCCCAGGAGTCAAACACACACGAAAACTTAAAAAACCTAGGTCTGAAAATCCCCAAATAGCCACCCAAACAGCCAATTAAATATTCTAATTCATGATTTCATGCACGTCAAATACGAAATACTAAAGTTAACTTCTCAAATAATAAATCCCAGGAACCTAACGCCCACGAAAATCTAAAAAAACTAGGTCTGAAAACCAAAACAGCTAATTAACTATTCTAATTCATGATTTCAGGTACGTAAAACCACAAAATACTAAAGTTAACTTCTCAAATAATAAACCCCAGGAGTCAAACACACACGAAAATCTAAAAAACCTAGGTCTGAAAATCCCCAAACGGCCAACTAAATATTCTAATTCATGATTTCAGGCAAGTCAAACTATGAAATACTAAAGGTAACTTCTCAAATAATAAATCCCAGGAACCTAACACCCACGAAAATCTAAAAAACTAGGTCTGAAAATCCAAACAGCTAATTAACTTTTCTAATTCATGATTTCAGGCACGTCAAATCACGAAATCTAAAAAACCTAGGTCTGAAAACCCTAAACAGGTAATTAACTATTCTAATTCATGATTTCAGGCACGTAAAACCACAAAATACTAAATTTAACTTGTCAAATAATAAACCCCAGGAGTCAAACATCCATGAAAATCTAAAAAACCTAGGTCTGAAAACCCTAAACAGCTAATTAAATATTCTAATTCATGAATTCAGGCGCGTAAAACCACAAAATACTAAAGTTAGCTTCTCAAATAATAAACCCCAGGAGTCAAACACACACGAAAACCTAAAAAACCTAGGTTTGAAAATCCCCAAACAGCCAATTAAATATTCTAATTCATGATTTCAGGCACGTCAAATACGAAATACTAAAGTTAACTTCTCAAATAATAAATCCCAGGAACCTAACGCCCGCGAAAGATCAATCTTGACATAATGTACAGTTTATTATTATTTTTTCTTTAAAGCAGGGCACTTCATACAGAAGGGGTCGTCGTAGAGACTTCAAAAGGGGTTCATTCGATTAGAAATTGAGAGTTCTAGTGCCCTTTTTAATAGTCGAAAGTGATTGGAGGGCAACTAGCCACCCCCCCCCCCCCTCACGCCCATCATTCCCCCAAACAAATCCAATCGAAATATTGAGATAGCCATTTTGTTCAGCGTAGTTGATTTCCGGATAGAAAATGTGTTTTTGAGGAGGACACTCCCCCACAACCCTCAGCGCAAGGGTTTTTAGTTATGCCCTGGGGCAAATAAGGTTTGTATAGAAGGCGTTGTCGCAGAAACTTCAAAACAGGCTGATTTGATTGGAAATTCAAGGGGCTAGTGCCCTTTTTAATAGTCGAAGGTGAATGGAGGGCAACTAGCCCCCCACGCCCATAATTCCCCCAAACACATCCAATCAAAATTGTGAGATAGCCATTTTGTTCAGCGTAGTTGATTTCCGGATAGAAAATATGTTTTTGAGGAGGACACTCCCCCACAACCCTCAGGGCAAGGGTTTTTAGTTATGCCCTGGGGCATATAAGGTTTGTATAGAAGGCGTTGTCGCAGAAACTTCAAAACAGGCTGATTTGATTGGAAATTCAAGGGGCTAGCGCCCTTTTTAATAGTCGAAAGTGAATGGAGCGCAACTAGCCCCCCCACGCCCATAATTCCCCCAGACACATCCAATCAAAATTGTGAGACAGCCATTTTGTTCAGCGTAGTTGATTTCCAGTTAGAAAATATGTTTTTGAGGAGGACACTCCCCCACAACCCTCAGGGCAAGGGTTTTAAGCTATGCACTGGGGGCATATAAGGTTTTTATTGAAGGTGTTGTCTTAGAAACTTCAAAACAGGCTCATTCGATTGGAAATTCAAAGGGCTAGTGCCCTTTTCAATAGTCGAGGGTGATTGGAGGGCACCTAGCCCCCCCCCCCCACGCCCATCATTCCCCCAAACACATCCAATCAGAATTTTGAGATAGCCAAGTTGTTCAGCGTAGTTGATTTCAAGAAAGAAAATGTGTTTTTGAGGAGGAGACTCCCCCACAACCCTCAGGGCAAGGGTTTTAAGTTATGCCCTGGGGTCATATAAGGTTTTTATAGAAGGCGTTGTCGTAGAAACTTCAAAAAAAGCTCCTTCTATTGGAAATTCAAAGGGCTAGTGCCCTTTTTAATAGTCGAAAGTGATTACAGGGCAACTAGCCCCCCCCCACGCCCATCTTTCCTCCAAACGAATCCAATTAAAATTGTGAGATAGCCATTTTGTTCAACGTAGTTGATTTCCACATAGAAAATAAGTTTTTGAGGAGGACACTCCCCCACAACTCTCTTGGCAAGGGTTTTAAGTTATGCCCTGGGGGCATATAAGGCTTTTACAGAAGGCTTTGTCGTAGAAACTTCAAAACAGGCTCATTCGATTGGAAATTCAAAGGGCTAGTGCCCTTTTCAATAGTCGAAAGTGATTGGAGGGCAAGTAGCCCCCCCCCCCAAAGCCCATCATTCCTCCAAACACATCCAATCAAAATTTTTAGATAGGCATATTGTCTGCGTAGTTGATTTCCAGATAGAAAATAGTAGAGGAGGGGGTACCAGCCCCGTACGAACACCGTGCTGCCATCTACAATTTAGTTTAATGCTGACGGGACATAATTTATTCAAGGATTATCGATCGAGTTTAATGTGGGTGTGTCAAGGTCAATCGATCTGTTGTTGTTATTGTTTGGTCACGTGCAAATGACATGAGGGGTGATTTACATAATTGATGGGGGAATTATTGATTCACAAGCATGGGGAATTATGAAACAATATGGTCATAGAGTCCCTAGGGAGAAAGATTACGTAATCGCTCAATGACTTCTTTTTCCAAGATCTATTTATTTGTTGTTTCTATGTGTAATAACTCGGGGGGCGAAGGTTACACATGCGCATTGAATTCTAACGGGAACAATGTTATTGATCTAGGACTCGAGGGGGAAGTGAATTTCCGAGAAATTGATTTACATAATCGCTAGGGGAAATTATTGATTCACGATGGGGGGAATTAAGAAACAAACATGGCTTCATTGTTGTTTGGTTAGCTTAACCTGAGAACTTGATTTACATAATCGCTAGGGGAAATTATTGATTCACGAAGGGGAGAATTAAGAAACATTAAGGCTTCTTTAATCTTTAGGCCTGAGGGATTTATTTATTATTGTTGTTTTTGGACAAGTGCATGCTAGGGGTGAATGTCAAGGTGTCCTGGAATATTGAACCACGTGGTCCTGTCACGAGTAGCACCTGTGAACTTGATTTACATAATCGCTAGGGGAAATTATTGATTCACAAAGGGGAGAATTAAGAAACATTAAGGCTTCTTTAATCTTAGGTCTGAGGGATAAACGTTCTTTAGGTCAGAGAGAAAAATTAATATTCTATTTTTAAATAGGGCTTCATTGATCTTTAGTGTCAGGAATTATAATTGACATCACTTGTTATCTTGGAATTATGCGGGAGTCTAAAGAGATAGAAATTCTATTATTAAATACGGCTTCACGGAGCTTTAAGTCGAAGAGATAAATTGATATTCTAACGAAACCCTAATAGTTTAGCTAGGAAAATTTATGAGATGAAGAGATTAACGTAGGAAAGGATTTCCTAGAAATTTGAAATGCGTTAGCGCAGAGATGCCATACAAAAGGAACACGCTGAAATTACGTTTAGGGATTATTTGGGCGAAACGGTTTTATCCATTTTATGGGATTATTTCGGCGAAACAGTTTGAGCCATTTTGAAAGAAGATTTTAAGAAGGGTTTTAGAAGAGGTTTTGAGTGTGGTCGTTATAGTAAACAAGTTCTATTTGAACAGTGTTGTGAGGTCCTCTAACCCAACCCCAAAGGGCCCTCAATCACCCTACCCCGATCCAAAGGGTTCCGATCCCCACCCCAACCCCGAAGGAAGCCCTCGGTACTCAAAGGTTTTACCCAAGCTCCCATAGAGCCCCAACCCCCCAAACGCCCTCCTCAGACCCTCAAAGGCCCTCCTCTGGTCCTCAAAGGGCCCCCGGATCCCCAAATAGCACCCCGGACCCCAAAGGCCCTCCCCCCGGTCCTCAAAGGGCCCCCCTGGCCCCAAAAGGGCCCCCTCCCTCTTCCCCCCTCCTCCCCCTCCTCCTCCCCCTCCCCTCCTCCTCCCTCCTCCTCCTCCTCCCTCCTCCTCCTCCCTCCTCCTCCCCCTCCTCCTCCTCCTCCCACCCCCCCTCCTCCCCTCCCCCTCCCTCCCCCATTTTTTATACTTTTTTTGTGCATTGAGACACAGAAGGGACACCCTCCCCCAAGGGTCCCCCAAACACCCTCCCCGGGCCCCCCCCAAAGAGTCCCCTCTCCATTTTCTTAATACTTTTTTATGGCTTTATTATATCTTCTGAACAAGTTCCATTCATAATGTCATTCCTAAACCCATTTTCCAACCTCAAAGAGTCCCCTCCCCAATTTGTAAATACTTTCTTGAATTTTTTAACATGGTATTTTTTAACTTTTTACGTTCCGACCTTTCTCAAAGAGTCAAATTTAAAGTTCTATTCCAAATATTTTCCCGGAACAAGAAAAGTCCCAAGACATAAAAAATTTAAAGTTCACTTCTAAATTTTTCCGTAGAAGATAGGAAAAGTTATACTACGATTGTGATTATTTTCTATGAAGATAAAAAATTTCACTTTAATTCTAAATTTTCTTAAATTCAGTTCTGACCATTCTCAAAGAGATGAAAAAATTTAAAGTTCTGTTCCAAATATTTCCCCGGAAGAAGAAAAGTTCAACTTCGATTCTGAATTTTCTCAATGAAAATGAAATATTCCCAAAATAATATAAAAATTTTCCACTTCAGTTCAGATTTTTCTCAAACAGATGAAAAAATTTAAAATACTGTTCCAAATTTTTCATAGAAGATAGAAAAGTTCTTGTTCTCTTCTGAATTTTACCAAAGAACATAATTCATTTCTAATTTCTCCAGAGAAAATAAAAATTTTCCATATCACTTTTAAGTTTACCAAGACATAAAAATTTAAAGTTCAATTATAAATTTTTCCATAGAAGATAGGACAATTTATACTATGATTTTGATTATTTTCCATGAAGATAAAAAGTTTCACTTTAATTCTAAATCTTCTGAAATTCAATTCCGACCTTTCTCAAAGAGATGAAACAAATTAAAGTTCTGTTCCAAATATTTTCCCGGAAGAAGAAAAGTTCAACTTCAATTCTGAATTTTCTCAATGAAAATGAAAAAGTTATCGATCAAATCTTTTTTCCCAAAAATAATATAAAAATTTCCACTTCAGTTCAGATTTTTTTCTCAAAGAGATGAAGTATTTTAAAGTTCTGTTCCAAATTTTTCATAGAAGATAGTAAAAGTTATACTTTGATCGTGAATATTCGAGTTCTATTCTGAATTTTACCAAAGAACATAATTCAATTCCAATTTCCCCTATGAAAAATTTAAAGTTCAATTCTACATTTTTCGGTGGAAGATAGAAAAAGTAATACCATACTTGTGAATATTTTCCCGGAAGATAAGAAGTTCTAGTTCAATTTAAAATTTTCTCAATGAAGTGAAGAAGAATTCAAGTTCTCTTCTGAATTTTACCAAAGAACACAATTCATTTCTAATTTCACCAGAGAAAATAAAAATATTCCACTTCAGTTCCCTATTTCACAAAGACATAAAGAAATTTAAAGTTCAATTCTAAATTTTTCGGTGGAAGATAGAAAAAGTAATACCATACTTGTGAATATTTTCATGGGAGATAAAAATTTCTAGTTCAATTTAAAATTTTCTCAACGAAGTGAAGGAAAGTTCAAGTTCTCTTCTGAATTTTCTCAATGAAAAAGAAATTAGTCATTGATCATTTCTATTTTTCCGAATAATATAAAAATTTTCCACTTTAGTTCAGATCTAACTCGAAGAGATTAAAAATTTAAAATACTGTTCAAAATTTTTCACTGAAGATAAAAAAGTTCAATCTGGCTCGAAGAGATGAAAAATTTAAAATACTGTTCCAAATTTTTCACTGAAGATAAAAAGTTCAATCTGGCTCGAAGAGATGAAAAATTTAAATACTGTTCCAAATTTTTCACAGAAGATAAAAAAGTTCAAGTTCTCTTCGGAATTTTAGCAAAGAACACACTTCAATTCTAATTTCTCCAGAGAAAATAAAAATCTTCCACTTCAGTTCTTTATTTAAAAAATACATAAATAAATTTAAAGTTCATTTCTAATTTTTAGGTGGAAGATAGAAAAATTAATATCATACTTGTGAATATTTTCCTGGAAGATAAAAAGTTCTAGTTCAATTTTAAATTTTCTCAACGAAGTGAAGAAAAGTTCAAGTTCCCTTCTGAACTTTACCAAAGAACACACTTCAATTCTAATTTCTCCAGAGAAAATACAACTCTTCCACTTCAGTTCTTTATTTCACAAAAACATAAAGAAATTTAAAGTTCAATTCTAATTTTTCGGTGGAAGATAGAAAAAGTAATATCATACTTGTGAATATTTTCACTGAAGATAAAAAGTTTCACTTTATTTGTAATTTTTCTTAAATTTGGTTCTGATTTTTCTCAGAGAAATAAAAAAATTAAAGTTCTGTTCCAAATTTTTCATAGAAGATAGAAAAAGTTATACATTGATTGTGAATATTCAACATGAAGATAAGGAACTCCACTTTAATTCAGGGTTTTCTCGAAGAAGTGCAAAATGTTCAAGTTCTCCTATCTATGGCTAAGTTTGCTAAAGACAAGCTATTTTCTGGTGAAAACACACAAAATCAGAAAAAATGATCAATGTTCCTCTAGTACCTACGCAATTAGACTAAAAATGAAGATATTTATGCAGAGTTTCAACTAGCTATGGCTAAGTTTGCTAAAGACAAGCTATTTTCTTGCGAAAACACACAAAATCATAAAAATGTTCTATGTTCCTTTAGTACCTACACAATTAGACTAAAAATGAAGATATTTATGCAGAGTTTCAACTAGCTATGGCTAAGTTTGCTAAAGACAAGCTATTTTCTTGTGAAAACCCACAAACTCAGAAAAAATTTTCAATGTTCCTTTAGTACCTACGCAATTAGACTAAAAATGAAGATATTTATGCAGAGTTTCAACTAGCTATGACTAAGTTTGCTAAAGACAAGCTATTTTCGTGCGAAAACACACAAAATAAAAAAATGTTCAATATTGCTTTAGTACCTACGCAATTAGGCTTAAATGAAGATATTTATGCAGAGTTTCAACTAGCTATGGCTAAGTTTGCTAAAGACAAGCTATTTTCTTACAAAAACACACAAAATCAGAAGTAAAATGTTCAATATTCCTCTAGTACCTACACACTTAGACTAAAAATGAAGATATTTATGCAGAGTTTCAACTAGCTATGGCTAAGTTTACTAAAGACAAGCTATTTTCTTGCGAAAAGACACAAAATCAGAAAAAATGTTCAATGTTCCTCTAGTACCTACACAATTAGACTAAAAATGAAGATATTTATGCAGAGTTTCAACTAGCTATGGCTAAGTTTACTAAAGACAAGCTATTTTCTTGCGAAAACACACAAAATCAGAAAAAATTTTCAATGTTGTGTGTTTAGTCTACACAATTAGACTAAAAATGAAGATATTTATGCAGAGTTTCAACTAGCTATGTCTAAGTTTGCTAAAGACAAGCTATTTTCTTGCGAAAACACAAACAAAATCAGAAAAAATGTTCAATGTTCCTTTAGTACCTACGCAAATTAGACTAAAAATGAAGATATTTATGCAGAGTTTCAACTAGCTATGGCTAAGTTTGCTAAAGACAAGCTATTTTCTCACGAAAACACACAAAATCAGAAAAAAATTTAAATGTTCCTTTAGTACCTACACAATTAGACTAAAAATGAAGATATTTATGCAGAGTTTCAACTAGCTATGACTAAGTTTGCTAAAGACAAGCTATTTTCGTGCGAAAACACATAAAATCAAAAAAATCTTCAATATTGCTTTAGTACCTACGGAATTACGCTTAAATGAAGATATTTATGCACAGTTTCAACTAGCTATGGCTAAGTTTGCTAAATACAAGCTATTTTCTTACAAAACACACAAAATCAGAACTAAAATGTTCAATGTTCCTATAGTACCTACACAATTAGACTAAAAATGAATATATTTATGCAGAGTTTTAACTATCTATGTCTAAGTTTACTAAAGACAAGCTATTTTCTTGCGAAGAGACACAAAATCATATAATATTTTCACTTGTACACTATTACCTACACAATTACACTAAAAATGAAGATATTTAGGCAGAGTTTCAGCTAGCTATGTCTAAGTTTACCAAGGACAAGCTACTTTCTTCCGAAAACACACACTATAAGAAAAAATTTTAAATGTTCTGTGTTTAGTCTACACAATTAGACTAAAAATGAAGATATTTATGCAGAGTTTCAACTAGCTATGACTAAGTTTGCTAAAGACAAGCTATTTTCTTGCGAAAACACAAACAAAATCAGAAAAAATGTTCAATGTTCCTTTAGTACCTACGCAAATTAGACTAAAAATGAAGGTATTTATGCAGAGTTTCAACTAGCTATGGCTAAGTTTGCTAAAGACAAGCTACTTTCTCACGAAAACACACAAAATCAGAAAAAAATGTTCAATGTTCCTCTAGTACCTACGCAATTAGGCTGAAATGAAGATATTTATGCAGAGTTTCAACTATCTATGACTAAGTTTGCTAAAGACAAGCTTTTTTCTTGCGAAAACACACAAAATCAGAAAAAATGTTCAATGTTCCTTTAGTACCTACGCAATTAGGCTGAAATGAAGATATTTATGCAGAGTTTCAACTATCTATGTCTAAGTTTGCTAAAAGACAAGCCATTTTCTTGCAAAAACACACAAAATCAGAAGTAAAATGTTCAATGTTCCTTTAGTACCTACGCAATTAGGCTTAAATGAAGATATTTATGCAGAGTTTCAACTAGCTATGGCTAAGTTTGCTAAAGACAAGCTATTTTCGTCCGAAAACACACAAAATCAGAAAAAATGTTCAATGTTCCTTTAGTACCTATGCAATTAGGCTTAAATGAAGATATTTATGCAGAGTTTCAACTAGCTATGGCTAAGTTTGCTAAAGACAAGCTATTTTCTTACAAAAACACAAACAAAATCAGAAGTAAAATGTTCAATGTTTACACAATTAGACTAAAAATGAAGATATTTATGCAGAGTTTAAACAAGCTATGGCTAAGTTTACTAAAGACAAGCTATTTTCTTGCGAAAGACACAAAATCAGAAAAAATGTTCAATGTTCCTCTAGTACCTACGCAATTAGACTAAAAATGAAGATCTTTATGCAGAGTTTCAACTAACTATGGCTAAGTTTGCTAAAGACAAGCCATTTTCTTGCGAAAACACAAAAAAACTCAGAAAAAATGTTCAATGTTCCTTTAGTACCTACGCAATTAGACTAAAAATGAAGGGGTTTATGCAGAGTTTCAACTAGCTATGGCTAAGTTTGCTAAAGACAAGCTATTTTCTCACGAAAAAAAACAAAATCAGAAAAAAATGTTCAATTTTCCTCTAGTACCTACGCAATTAGGCTGAAATGAAGATATTTATGCAGAGTTTCAACTATCTATGGCTAAGTTTGCTAAAGACAAGCTATTTTCTTGCGAAAACACACAAAATCAGAAAAAATTCTCAATGTTCCTTTAGTACCTACGTAATTAGGCTGAAATGAAGATATTTATGCAGAGTTTCAACTATCTATGGCTAAGTTTGCTAAATAAAAGCTATTTTCTTGCGAAAACACACAACATAAGAAATAAGGATCAATGTTCCTGTAGAACCTAATCAATTAGGCTTATATGAAGATATTTATGCAGAGTTTCAACTAGCTATGGCTAAGTTTGCTAAAGACAAGCTATTTTCTTGCGAAAACACAAACAAAATCAGAAAAAATGTTCAATGTTCCTTTAGTACCTACGCAATTAGACTAAAAATGAAGGTATTTATGCAGAGTTTCAACTAGCTATGGCTAAGTTTGCTAAAGACAAGCTATTTTCTTGCGAAAACAAACAAAATCAGTAAAAATGTTCAGTGTTCCTTTATTACATTCACAATTGGGCTAAAAATGAAGATATTTATGCACAGTTTCAACTAGCTATGGCTAAGTTTGCTAAAGACAAGCTATTTTCTTGCAAAAACACACAAAATCTGAAAAAAATGTACAATTTTCCTTTATTACCTACGAAATTCGGCTCAAATGAAGATATTTATGCAGAGTTTCAACTATCTATGGCTAAGTTTGCTAAAGACAAGCTATTTTCTCACGAAAACACACAAAATCAGAAAAAATGTTCAATGTTCCTTTAGTACCTACGCAATTAGGCTTAAATTAAGAAATTTATTCAGATTTTCAACTAACTATGGATAACTTTGCTAAAGACAATCTATTTTCTTGCGAAAAAAAAAACAAAATCAGAAAAAATGTTCAATGTTCCTTTAGTACCTACGCAATTAGGATAAAAATGAAGATATTTATGCAGAGTTTCAACTAGCTATGGCTAAGTTTGCTAAAGACAAGCTATTTTCTTGCGAAAACACAAACAAAATCAGAAAAAATGTTCAATGTACCTTTAGTACCTACGCAATTAGGATAAAAATGAAGATATTTATGCACTGTTTCAACTAGCTATGGATAAGTTTGCTAAAGACAAGCTATTTTCTTGCGAAAACACACAAAATCAGAAAAAATATTGTTAGGTTAGGTTAAGTTAGATTAGGTTAGGTTAGCCTACGTACGCGCGCATATTGGTTTGGTTAGTTTGGATTAAGTTAGGTTAGTTTAAGTGATGTTTGGTTAGTTTATATTAAGTTAGGTTCGGTTATGTTAGTTTAGCCTAGGTTAGCCTACGTACGCGCGCGAACGTAGGCTAACCTAGCCTAACCTAATTTAACCTAACCTAACTTAATCTAACCTAACCTAACTTAACCTAACCTAACGTAATCCAACCTAACCTAACCTATATGCGCGCGTACGTAGGCTAACCTAACCTAATCTAACTTAACCTAACCTAACAATATTTTTTCTGATTTTGTGTGTTTTCGCAAGAAAATAGCTTGTCTTTAGATAAATTAGAAAAATTTATATGAAACACTGAATAAATATCTTAATTTTTATACTAATTGCGTAGGTACTAAAGGAAAATTGAACATTTTTTCTGATTTTGTGTGTTTTCGCAAGAAAATAGCTTGTCTTTAGCAAACTTAGCCAGAGCTAGTTGAAACTCTGAATAAATATCTTCATTTTTATCCTAATTGCGTAGGTACTAAAGGAACATTGAACATTTTTTCTGATTTTGTTTGTGTTTTCGCAATAAAATAGCTTGTATTTATCAAAGTTAGCCATAGTTAGTTGAAAATCTGCATTAATATCTTCATTTTATCCTAATTGCGTAGGTACTAAAGGAACATTGAACATTTTTTCTGATTTTGTGTGTTTTCGTGAGAAAATAGCTTGTCTTTAGCAAACTTAGCCATAGATAGTTGAAACTCTGCATAAATATATTCATATAATCCTAATTGCTTAGGTACTAAAGGAACATTGAACATTTTTTTCTGATTTTGTGTGTTTTCTCAATAAAATATCTTGTCTTTATCAAAATTATCCATAGCTATTTTAAACTTTTCATAAACATCTTCATTTTTAGCCTAATTGTTTATGTACTACTGGAACACTGAAAATTTTTTCTGATTTTGTATGTTTTCGCAAGAAATTAGCTTGTCTTTAGCAAACTTAGCCATAGCTAGTTGAAACTCTGCATAAATATCTTCATTTTAGTCTATTTGCGTATGTACTAAAGGAACATTGAACATTTTTTCTGATTTTGTTTGTGTTTTCCCAAGAAAATAGCTTGTCTTTAGCAAACTTAGCCATAGCTAGTTGAAACTCTGCATAAATATCTTCATTTAAGACTAATTGCGTAGGTACTAAAGGAGCATTGAACATTTTTTCTGAGTTTGTGTGTTTTAGCACGAAAAAAGATTGTCTTTATCAAACTAAGCCCTAGATAGATGAAACTCTTCATAAATATCTTCATTTCAGCCTAATTGCGTAGGTACTACAGGACCATTGAACATTTTTTCTGATTTTGTGTGTTTTCGCAAGAAAATAGCTTGTCTTTAGCAAACTTAGCCATAGATAGTTGAAACTCTGCATAAATATCTTCATTTCAGCCTAATTGCGTAGGTACTAGAGGAACATTGAACATTTTTTTCTGATTTTGTGTGTTTTCGTGAGAAAATAGCTTGTCTTTAGCAAACTTAGCCATAGCTCGTTGAAACTCTGCATAAATACCTTCATTTTTAGTCTAATTGCGTAGGTACTAAAGGAACATTGAACATTTTTTCTGATTTTGTTTGTGTTTTCGCAAGAAAATAGCTTGTCTTTAGAAAACTTAGACATAGATAGTTGAAACTCTGCATAAATATCTTCATTTTTAGTCTAATTGCGTAGGTACTAAAGGAACATTGAACATTTTTTCTGATTTTGTCTGTTTTTTCAAGAAAATAGCTTGTCTTTAGAAAACTTAGCCATAGCTAGTTGAAACTCTAAATAAATATCTTCATTTTTAGTCTAATTGTGTAGGTCCTAGAGTAAGATTGAGCATTTTACTTCTGATTTTGTTTGTGTTTTTGTAAGAAAATAGCTTGTCTTTAGCAAACTTAGCCAGAGATAGTTAAAACTCTGCAAATATACATTCATTTAATAATTATCTAATATTTAATAAAGTAACAATGAACATTTTTCTGAGTTTGTGTCTTCTCACGCGAAATTAACTTGTTTTTAGCAAACTTAGAAATAGATAGATGAAAATCTGAATAAATATCTTAATTTCAAAATAATTGCGTAGGTACTAAAGGAACACTGAACATTTTTTTCTGATTTTGTGTGTTTTCGTGAGAAAATAGCTTGTCTTTAGCAAACTTAGCCATAGCTAGTTGAAACTCTCCATAAATACCTTCATTTTTAGTATAATTGAGTTGGTACTAAAGGAACATTGATAATTTTTTCTGAGTTTGTTTGTGTTTTTGAAATAAACTATATTGTCCTTATAAAACTTAGTCATAGCTAGTTGAAATTCTGCATAAATATCTTCATTTTTAGTCTAATTGTGTAGGTACTAGAGGAACATTGAACATTTTTTCTGAGTTTGTGTGTAGTCGCAAGAAAATAGCTTGTCTTTAGCAAACTTAGCCATAGCTAGTTGAAACTCTGCATAAATATCTTAATTTTTAGTCTAATTTTGTAGGTCCTAGAGGAACATTGAACATTTTACTTCTGATTTTGTTTGTGTTCTTGTAAGAAAATAGCTTGTCTTTAGCAAACTTAGCCATAGCTAGTTGAAACTCTGCATAAATATCTTCATTTAAGCCTAATTGCATAGGTACTAAAGGAACATTGAACATTTTTTCTGATTTTGTGTGTTTTCGCACGAAAATAGCTTGTCTTTAGCAAACTTAGCCAGAGATAGTTGAAACTCTGCATAGAGGAACATTGAACATTTTTTCTGATTTTGTGTGTTTTTGCAAGAAAATAGCTTGTCTTTAGCAAACTTAGTCATATATAGTTGAAACTCTGCATAAATATCTTCATTTCAGCCTAATTGCGTAGGTACTAGATGAACATTGAAAATTTTTTTCTGATTTTGTGTGTTTTCGTGAGAAAGTAGCTTGTCTTTAGCAAACTTAGCCATAGCTAGTTGAAACTCTGCATAAATACCTTCATTTTTAGTCTAATTGCGTAGGTACTAAAGGAAAATTGAACATTTTTTCTGATTTTGTTTGTGTTTTCGCAAGAAAATAGCTTGTCTTTAGCAAACTTAGTCATAGCTAGTTGAAACTCTTCATAAATATCTTCATTTTTAGTCTAATTGTGTAGGTACTAGAGGAACATTGAACATTTTTTTCTGATTTTGTGTGTTGTCGCAAGAAAATAGCTTGTCTTTAGTAAACTTAGCCATAGCTAGTTGAAACTCTGCATAAATATCTTCATTTTTAGTCTAATTGTGTAGGTAGTAGAGGAACATTGAACATTTTTTCTGATTTTGTGTGTTTTCGCAAAAAAATAGCTTGTCTTTAGTAAACGGAAACATAGATAGTTGAAACTCTTCAGAAATATCTAAAATTTTAGTCTAAGTGCGTATTTAAGATTGGAAAAAAGAACATCTCACTTATGATTTTGTGTGTTTTCGTAGGAAATTGGCTTGTCTATATCAAAATTATAAATAGATCTATGTAAATCTGCATAAATATCTTCATTTTTAGTCTAATTGCTTAGGTACTAGAGGAACATTGATATTTTTTTCAGATTTTTTGTGTTTTAACAAGAAAATAGCTTGTATTTAGTAAACTTAGCAATAGATAGGAGAACTTGAACAGTTTGCACTTCTTCTAGAAAACTCTGAATTAAATTAGAGTTCTTTATCTTCATGTTGAATATTCACAATCATTGTATAACTTTTTCAATCTTCTATAAAAAATTTGGAACAGAACTTTAAATTTTTTATTTAATTGATAAAAATCAGAACCAAATTTAATAAAAATTATAAATAAAGTGAAACTTTTGATCTTCCGTGAAAATATTTACAAGTATGATATTACTTTTTCTATTTTTAAGCGAAAAATTATAATCGAACTTTAAATTTCTTTATGTCTTTGTGAAATAAAGGACTGAAGTGGAAGATTTTTTTTTTCTCTGGAGAAATTAGAATTGAAGTGTGTTCTTTGGTAAAGTTCAGAAGGGAACTTGAACTTTTCTTCAATTCGTTGAGAAAATTTAAAATTTAACTAGAACTTTTTATCGTACAGTAAAACATTCACACGGATGATATTACTTTTTCTATCTTCCACCGAAAAATTAGAATTGAACTTTAAATTTCTTTGTGTCTTTGTGAAATAAAGAACTGTAGTGCAAGATTTTTATCTTCTCTGGAAAAATTCGACTTGACGTGTGTTCTTTGTTAAAATTCTGAAGAAACCTTGAACTTTTTTATCTTCTGTGAAATTTGGAACAGTATTTAAATTTTTAATCTCTTCGAGCCAGATTGAACTTTTTATCTTCAGTGAAAAATTTGGAACAGTATTTTAAATTTTTCATCTCTTCGATCCAGATTGAACTTTTTTATCTTCAGTGAAAAATTTGGAACAGTATTTTAAATTTTTCATCTCTTCAAGTCAGATCTGAACTAAAGTGAAAAATTTTTATATTATTTGGAAAAATAGAAATGATCAATGACTAATTTCTTTTTCATTGAGAAAATTCAGAAGAGAATTTGAACTTTCCTTCAATTCGTTGAGAAAATTTTAAATTGAACTAGAACTTTATATCTTCCATGAAAATATTCACAATTATGGTATTACTTTTTCTATCTTCAACCGAAAAATTTAGAATTGAACTTTAAATTTCTTTATGTCTTTGTGAAATAAAGAACTGAAGTTGAATATTTTTATTTTCCCTGGTGAAATTAGAAATGAATTGTGTTCTTTGCTAAAATTCAGAAGAGAACTTGAATTTTTTTTCACTTCATTGAAAAAATTTTAAATAGAACTAGAACTTTTTATCTCCCGGGAACATATTCACACGTATGGTCTTACTTTTTCTATCTTCCACCTAAAAATTTAGAATTGAACTTTAAATTTTTTATTGTGGAAATTAGAATTGAATTTTGTTCTTTTTTAAAATTCATAATAGAACTCTAGTATTCAAGTTCAAAGTATAACTTTTCCTGTCTTCTATAAAAATTTGGAACAGAACTTTAAATTTCTTCATCTCTTTGAGAAAAAAATCTGAACTGAAGTGGAAATTTTTATATTATTTTTGGGAAACAAGATTTGATCAATAACTTTTTCATTTTCATTGAGAAAATTCAGAATCGAAGTTGAACTTTTCTTCTTCCGGGGAAATATTTGGAACAGAACTTTAATTTTTTTCATCTCTTTGAGAAAGGTCGGAATTGAATTTAAGAAGATTTAGAATTAAATTGTAACTTTTTATCTTCATGGAAAATAATCACAATCATAGTATAAATTGTCCTATCTTCTATGGAAAAATTTAGAATTGAACTTTAAATTTTTATGTCTTGGTAAACTTAAAAGTGATATGGAAACTTTTTATTTTCTCTGGAGAAATTAGAAATGAATTATGTTCTTTGGTAAAATTCAGAAGAGAACAAGAACTTTTCTATCTTCTATGAAAAATTTGGAACAGTATTTTAAATTTTTTCATCTGTTTGAGAAAAATCTGAACTGAAGTGGAAAATTTTTATATTATTTTGGGAATATTTCATTTTCATTGAGAAAATTCAGAATCGAAGTTGAACTTTTCTTCTTCCGGGGAAATATTTGGAACAGAACTTTAAATTTTTTCATCTCTTTGAGAATGGTCAGAACTGAATTTAAGAAAATTTAGAATTAAAGTGAAATTTTTTATCTTCATAGAAAATAATCACAATCGTAGTATAACTTTTCCTATCTTCTACGGAAAAATTTAGAAGTGAACTTTAAATTTTTTATGTCTTGGGACTTTTCTTGTTCCGGGAAAATATTTGGAATAGAACTTTAAATTTGACTCTTTGAGAAAGGTCGGAACGTAAAAAGTTAAAAAATACCATGTTAAAAAATTCAAGAAAGTATTTACAAATTGGGGAGGGGACTCTTTGAGGTTGGAAAATGGGTTTAGGAATGACATTATGAATGGAACTTGTTCAGAAGATATAATAAAGCCATAAAAAAGTATTAATAAAAGGGAGAGGGGACTCTTTGGGGGGGGCCCGGGGAGGGTGTTTGGGGGACCCTTGGAGGAGGGTGTCCCTTCTGTGTCTCAATGCACAAAAAAAGTATAAAAATGGGGGAGGGAAGGGGAGGGGAGGAGGGGAGGGGGGTGGGAGGAGGAGGGGAGGAGGAGGAGGGAGGAGGAGGGAGGAGGAGGAGGAGGAGGAGGAGGGAGGAGGAGGGGGAGGAGGGGAGGGGGAGGGGGAGAGGGAGGAGGGGAGGGGGAGAGGAGGAGGGGGAGGAGGGGAGGGGAGGGGGAGAGGGAGGGGGCCTTTGGGGCCAGGGGGGGCCTTTGAGGACCGGGGGGAGGGCCTTTGGGGTCCGGGGTGCCCTTTGGGGATCCGGGGGCCCTTTGAGGACCAGAGGAGGGCCTTTGAGGGTCTGAGGAGGGCGTTTGGGGGGTTGGGGCTCTATGGGAGCTTGGGTAAAACCTTTGAGTACCGGGGGCTTCCTTCGGGGTTGGGGTGGGGATCGGAACCCTTTGGATCGGGGTAGGGTGATCGGGGGCCCTTTGGGGTTGGGTAGAGGACCTCACAACACTGTTCAAATAGAACTTGTTTACTATAACGACCACACTCAAAACCTCTTCTAAAACCTTTCCTAAAATCTTCTTTCAAAATGTCTCTAACGGTTTCGCAGAAATAATCCCATAAAATGGATAAAACCGTTTCGCCCAAATAATCCCTAAACGTAATTTCAGCGTGTTCCTTTTGTTTGGCATCTCTGCGCTAACGCATTTCAAATTTCTAGGAAACCCTTTCCTACGTTAATCTCTTCATCTCATAAATTTTCCTAGCTAAACTATTAGGGTTTCGTTAGAATATCAATTTATCTCTTCGACTTAAAGCTCCGTGAAGCCGTATTTAAAAATAGAATTTCTATCTCTTTAGACTCCCGCATAATTCCAAGATAACAAGTGATGTCAATTATAATTCCTGACACTAAAGATCAATGAAGCCCTATTTAAAAATAGAATATTAATTTTTCTCTCTGACCTAAAGAACGTTTATCCCTCAGACCTAAGATTAAAGAAGCCTTAATGTTTCTTAATTCTCCCCTTTGTGAATCAATAATTTCCCTAGCGATTATGTAAATCAAGTTCACAGGTGCTACTCGTGACAGGACCACGTGGTTCAATATTCCAGGACACCTTGACATTCACCCCTAGCATGCACTTGTCCAAAAACAACAATAATAAATAAATCCCTCAGGCCTAAAGATTAAAGAAGCCTTAATGTTTCTTAATTCTCCCCTTCGTGAATCAATAATTTCCCCTAGCGATTATGTAAATCAATTTCTCAGGTTAAGCTAACCAAACAACAATGAAGCCATGTTTGTTTCTTAATTCCCCCCATCGTGAATCAATAATTTCCCCTAGCGATTATGTAAATCCACGGAAATTCACTTCCCCCTCGAGTCCTAGATCAATAACATTGTTCCCGTTAGAATTCAATGCGCATGTGCAACCTTCGCCCCCCGAGTTATTACACATAGAAACAACAAATAAATCGACCTTGGAAAAAGAGGTCATTGAGTCATTACGTAATCTTTCTCCCTAGGGACTCTATGACCATATTGTTTCATAATTCCCCACGCTCGTGAATCAATAATTCCCCCATCGATTATGTAAATCATCCCTCATGTCATTCGCACGTGGCCAAACAACAACAACAACAGATCGATTGACCTTGACACACCCACATTAGACTCGATCGATAATCCTTGAATAAATTATGTCCCGTCAGCATTAAACTAAATTGTAGATGGCAGCACGGTGTTCGTACGGGGCTGGTACCCCCTCCTCTACTGAAAATATCTTTTTGAGGAGGACACTCCCCCACAACCCTTGGGGCAAGGGTTTTAAGTTATGCCCTGGAGGCAAGTAAGATTTTTATAGAAGGCGTTGTCATAGAAACTTCAAAACAGGCTCATTCGATTGGAAATTCAAAGGGCTAATGCCCTTTTTAATAGTCGAAAGTGATTGGAGGGCAACTAGCCCCCCCCCACGCCCATCATTCCCCCAAACACATCAGATCAAAATTTTGAGATAGGCATTTTGTCAGCGTAGCTGATTTCCGGATAGAAAATATTTTTTTGAGGAGGACACTCCTTCACAACCCTCGGGGCAAGGGTTTTAAGTTATGCCCTGGGGGCATATAAGGTTTCTATAAAAGGCGTTGTCGTAGAAACTTCAAAAGAGGCTCATTCGAATGGAAATTTAAAGGACTAGTGCTATTTGTGATAGGCGAAAGTGATTGGAGGGCAACTATCCCCCCCCCCCCACGCCCATCATTCCCCCAAACACGTACAATCAAAATTTTAAGATAGGTATTTTTTTCAGCGTAGTTGATTTCAAGGTATAAAAAGTGTTTTCGAGGAGGAGACTCCCCCACAACCCTCAGGGCAAGGGTTTTAAGTTATGACCTGGGGGCATATAAGGTTTTTATAGAAGGCGTTGTCGTAGAAACTTCAAAAAAGCTCATTCTATTGGAAATTCAAAGGGCTAGTGCCCTTTTTAATACTCGAAAGTGATTGGAGGGCAACTAGTCCCCCCCCCCCCACGCCCATCATTCCCCCAAACACATCCAATCAAAATTTTGAGATAGATATTTTTTCAGCGTAGTTGATTTCAAGATAGAAAATGTGTTTTTGAGGAGGAGACTACCCCACAACCCTCGGGGCAAGGGTTTTAAGTAATGCCCTGGGGGTATATAAGGTTTTTTTGGAAGGCGTTGTCGTAAAAAATTCAAACCCGGCTCATTCGATTGGAAATTCAAAGGGCTAGTGCCCTTTAATTGTCGAAAGTGATTGGAGGGCAACTAGCCGCCCCCCCACGCCCATCATTCCCCCAAATACATCCAATCAAAATTTTGAGATAGCCATTTTGTTCAACGTACTTGATTTCCAGATAGAAAATGTATTTTTGAGGAGGAGACTCCCCCACAGCTCTCAGGGCAAGGGTTTTAAGATATGCCCTGGGGGCATATAAGGCTTTTATAGAAGGCGTTGTCGTAGAAACTTCAAAAAAGGCCCATTCGATTGGAAATTCAAAGGGCTAGTGCCCTTTTTAATAGTCGAAAGTGATTGGAGGGCAACTAGCCCCCCCCTCACCCCCATCATTCCCCCAAATACATCCAATCAAAATTTTGAGATAGGTATTTTGTCAGCGTAGCTGATTTCTAGATAGAAAGTATCTTTTTGAGGAGAACACTCCCTCACAGCCCACGGGGCAAGGGTTTTAAGTTATGCCCTGCAGGCATATAAGGTTTTTATAGAAGGCGTTATCACAGAAACTACAAAACAGGCTCACTCAATTCGAAATTCAAAGGGCTAGTGCCTTTTTTAATAAACGAAAGTGATTGATGGATACTTAGCCCCCCCTCACGCCAAATATAACCCCAAACCCAACCCATAAAAATTTTGAGATACGTATTTTGTCAGCGTAGCCGATTTACAGATAGAAAATATCTTTTTGAGGAGGACACTCCCCCACAACCCACGGGGCAAAGGTTTCAAGTTATGCCCGGGAGGCATATAAGATTTTTTATAGAAGGCGATGTCGTAGAAACTTCAAAACAGGCTCATTCAATTGGAAATTCAAAGGGCTAGCGCCCTTTTTAGTAGCCGAAAGTGATTGGTGGGCAACTAGCCCCCCCCCACGCCCATATTTCCTCCAAACACATCCGAGCAAAATTTTGAGATAGCCATTTTGTTCAACATAGTAGATTTCCAAATAGAGAATATGTTTTTGAGGAGGACACTCCCCCACAACCCTCGGGGCAAGGGTTTTAAGGTTTGCCCTGGAGGCATATACGGTTTTTATAGAAGGCGCTGTCGTAGAAACTTCAAAACAGGCTCATTCGATTGGAAATTTAAAGGGCTAGTGCCCTTTTTAATAGTCGAAAGTGATTGGGGGGTAACTAGCCTCTCCCCACGCCCTTCATTTCCCCAAACACATTCGATCAAAATTTTGAGATAGGCATTTTGTCAGCGTTGCTGATTTCCAGATAGAAAATATCTTTTTGAGGAGGATACTCCTCCACAACCCTAGGGGCAAGGGTTTTAAGTTATGCCCTGGGGGCATATAAGGTTTCTATAGAAGGCGTTGTCGTAGAAACTTCAAAACAGGCTTATTCGATTGGAAATTTAAAGGGCTAGTGCCCTTTTTAATAGTCGAAAGTGATTGGGGGGTAACTAGCCCCCCCCCCGCACGCCCATCATTCCCCCAAACACATCCGATCAAAATTTTTAGATAGTCGTTTTTTTAGCGTAGTTGATAAGGTTTTTATAGAAGGCGTTGTCGTAGAAACTTCAAAAAAAGGACATTCTATTGGAAATTCAAAGAGCTAGTGCCCTTTTTAATACTCGAAAGTGATTGGAGGGCATTTAGCCCCCCCCCCCACGCCCATCTTTCCTCCAAACACATCCAGTCAAAATTGTGAGATAGCCATTTTGTTCAACGTAGTTGATTTCCAGATAGAAAATAGGTTTTTGAGGAGGACACTCCCCCACAACTCTCAGCGCTAGGATTTGAAGTTATGCCCTGGGGGCATATAAGGCTTTTATAGAAGGCGTTGTCGTAGAAACTTCAAAACAGGCTCATTCGAATGGAAATTCAAAGGGCTAGTGCCCTTTTTAATAGTCGAAAGTGATTGCAGGGCAACTAGCCCCCTCCACGCGCATCATTCCCCCAAACACATCCAATCAAAATTTTGAGACAGGCATTTGTCAGCGTAGCTGATTTCTAGATAGAAAATATATTTTTGAGGAGGACACTCCCCCACAACCCACGGGGCAAGGGTTTTAAGTTATGCCCTGGAGGCATGTAAGATTTTTATAGATAGCGTTGCCGTAGAAACTTCAAAACAGGCTCATTCGATTGGAAATTCAAAGGGCTAGCGCCCTTTTTAACAGTCGAAAGTGACTGGAGGGCAACTAGCCCCCCCCCGCCCAACCTTCCCCGAAACACATCCAATCAAAATTTTGAGATAGGCATTTTGTCAGCGTAGCTGATTTCCAGATAGAAAATTTCTTTTTGAGGAGGACACTCCCCCACAACCCACGGGGCAAATGTTTTAATTTATGCCCTGGAGGCATATAAGATTTTTTATAGAAGGCGTTGTCGTAGAAACTTCAAAACAAGGTCATTCAACTGGAAATTCAATGGGCTAGCACCCTTTTTAATAGTCGAAAGTGATTGGGGGCAACTAGCCCCCCCCCCCACACCCATCAGTCCCCCAAACACATCCGATCAAAATTTTGAAATAGGCATTTTGTAAGCGTAGCTGATTTCCTGATAGAAAATATCTTCTTGAGGAGGACACTCCCCCACAACCCTCGGGACAAGGGTTTTAAGTTATAACCTGGGGGTATTTAAGGTTTTAATAGAAGGCGTTGTCTTAGAAACTTCAAAAAAGACTCATTCGATTGGAAATTCAAAGGTCTAGTGCTCTTTTTAATAGTCGAAAGTGATTGGAGGGCAACTAGCCCCCCCCCCCACGCCCATCATTCCCCCAAACACATCCAATCAAAATTTTGAGATAGCCATTGTGTTCAGCGTAGTTGATTTCAAGATAGAAAATGTGTTTTTGAGGAGGAGACTCCCCCATAGCCATCAGGGCAAGGGTTTTAAGTTATGCCCTCTGGGCATATAAGGTTTTTATAGAAGCCGTTGTCGTAAAAACTTCAAAACAGGGTCATTCGATTGGAAATTCTAAGGGCTAGTGCACTTTTCAATATTCGAAAGTGATTGGAGGGCAACTAGACCCCCCCCTACCCATAATTTCCATAAACACATCCAATCAAAATTTTGAGACAGCCATTTTTTCAGCGTAGGCTAGTTGATTTTCAGATAGAAAATATATTTTTGATGAGAACAACCCTCAGGGCAAGGGTTTTAAGATATGCCCCGGGGGCATATACGGTTTTTATAGAAGGCGTTGTCGTAGAAACTTCAAAACAGGCTCATTCGATTGGAAGTTCAAAGGGCTAGCACCCTTTTTAAAAGTCCAAAATGATTGGAGCGCAACTAGCCCCCCCCCCCACGCCCATCATTCCCCCAAACACATCCAATCAAAATTTTGAGATAGTCATTTTGTTCAGCATAGTTGATTTCCAGATAGAAAATATGTTTTTGAGGAGGAAACTCCCCCACAACCCTCAGGGCAATGGTTTTAAGTTATGCCCTGGGGGCGTATAAGGTTTTTATAGAAGGCGTTGTTGTAGAAACTTCAAAACAGCCTCATTCGATTGGGAATTCAAAGGGCTAGTGCCCTTTTTAAAAGTCCAAAGTAATTGGAGGGCAACTAGCCCCCCCCCCCCCACTCCCATTATTCCTCCAAACACATCCAATAAAAATTGTGAGATAGCCATTTTGTTCAGCGTAGTAGATTTCCAAATAGAAAATATTTTTTTGAGGAGGACACTCCCCCACAACCCTCAGGGCAAGGGTTTTATGCCCTATGGTTATTTATGCCCGGGGGCATATAATTTTTTTTATAGAAGGCGTCGTCGTAGAAACTTCAAAAAAAAGCTCATTCGATTGGAAATTCAAAGGGCTTGTGCCATTTTTAATCGTCGAAAGTGATTGGAGGGCAACTAGCCCGCCCACGCCCATCATTCCCCCAAACACATCCAATAAAAGTATTGAGATAGCCATTTTGTTCAGCTTAGTTGATTTCCAGATAGAAAATGTGTTTTTGAGGAGGATACTCCACCACAGCCCTAAGGGCAAGGGTTTTAAGTTATGCCGTGGGGGCATATAAGGTTTTATAGAAGGTGTTGTCGTAGGAACTTCAGAAAAGGGCTCATTCAATTTGAAATTCAAAGGGCTAGTTCCCTTTGTAATAGTCGAAAGTTATTAGTAATATTTTTTGTTGTTGTTGTTGTTTAGACCAGGGCAATTCGCATCGGTGAAGTTGTCATGGGAACTTCGAAAGGGGCTCACTCGATTGAAAATAAAAAGGGCTGATGCCCTTTTCAATAGTCGAAAGTGATTGGAGGGCAACTAATCCCCCTTCCCCTCCCACTCTCCCATTTCCCCTTTATGTTTAAAAACTAAATGTTGCCTTAAGATTAAATCAAAATGCACTGTGATAATGCTAATTCCCAATAAGGCATCTCAGCAGTGTCCCAAAAACGACCGAGGTATTATGTTCAAACTTTCAAGGCTACTTCTGCTCTTAAAATTTAACCAAATCAAAATAGTGTAAGTGTATCCAAGCTATCAAAGAAAGTAAACAGATATTTTTGCGGATGGTATAAATTTTTCCATTTCAGGTCAACTAGAGGAGGTATGAAACTAAGTGAAACAGTACTATTTGTGTCCAGATTTTTAAAAGGATTCTAAAAACGCCATGTTACACATCATAGAAAAAGATTAAAAACGGCGAATTGATTTTATAGAACCACAGATGAAATCACAAAATCGGTAAATCAAAAGGCGCTGCGTCTTTTTTTTTGTAATATTTAGATTTTCAGGCTCATTTCTTTAAACCAAGCAAGCTTTATCGACCGATAATTTTTTTTTTCTTAGTTACTACTTAATACTACTTGATCACCTTTTATCAGACTTGTTCATTTCAGCTAAAAATCATATTTGTGTCTTACCCAGGTGATTGAGAAAAATAGTATATAAGAAAAATAGGAGTCTTCCTGTGCGATAAGGAAAAAAAGTCGGAACGCCAAAGAAACAGAAATAAAAGGTACTTGTACAGAGTGTTAAACGACTTAAAGAAAGAAGTAGAAGAGGGAAAGTCCGAATGGCTCGAATATGAGCAAATAAAGAGAGCAATAAAAGAAGTCGAGTATGGAGAGTATGAGAGATGGAAAACTCGGAATCAAATGGCACAAATGTTTGCATTGGACCAGGTAAACCTAGCTTCCGTAGTTAAAGCAAGAAGAAGAAAAGAAGAAAATAGCCCGAGGAAAGTAAAAAGGGAAGATGGAAAAGTAGTAGAAGAGCAAAAAGAAGTGGGTGAAGCAGTGACAGAGTGGTTCAAGGGGTTGTTTAAAAGAAAGGAGACGCAAGGTCAAGAGGACCGAAATTATTTTAATGAATACCAAACGAGCTGTATGGTAAGCGAGCTGTATTTTCTAGCGTTAGTGACTGATTGTAGATACAGCTTGGCTGAGAAAGTATGTGAGTATGTAGGGAAAGTATTACAATTAGATACTAAACAGTAAAAAGGCACGATTTTTTTCTGATGCCAAAACTACAAAATGACGAATAACATAACACTACAAACAAATAATACAAATAATACAAATAACTACAAACAATGCCCTTCCCCTTCCCTCCCTCTCAAAACCTTTAAAAAGTTTAGATATTATTTGTACGAAAGATTTGATTGGTAAGTCATTTTAGCTTTTCTATGACCCCTTTATGTTTAATTTCCACTTTTTCTGGCAAATGTTGTTTAAGATACTGAATCATTGAAAGCTATTAAAAGTTATGTGGATGACTTTAGACGGAGTCGAGTATGGAGCGAGAGAGTAGATGTGGAATGGATGAGTAAAATTGAGTCTTAAATTAGAAAATTTTGATTTAATTGTTATAAAGTATAATTAGTTTTAAATTGTAAATTTAAAAAAAAACTGAGGAAATGAAGTTAGTGTTGAGATAAAAGAATTTAAATTATATTTTAATGGTTAATGTATAAATTTTGAGTAGCCAAAAGGGTATTAAACGAATTTAGTAGTTTACTTGTAAGGCCACAAACCTAAAGATGTTGTTAAGGGCACAGTATTCTACTCCTCCTAGTCCCAGGTTTGATATGGAGTTGAGGTAAGATTGGGAGGATGGAGGATGATGTATAGTTGATTGAGAACAAGGTTTTAAGAAAAATATTTGTGCATTATTAATGTATTTCCACGGTGAAAGGAGTGCCCTATGGCGGAAGGGCACCCTGCAAAACCGGGAATGGTATTTTTTGTGGTTTTGAATTTTATAGTAGTATACCTTGTCTTCATCAATTATGTTGGCTGCTGAAATTAAAAAAATTAAATAAGTTTTTAAATTAGAGTAGGTAACATTAAAGTTTGAAATTTAGTGAAAAATATTATTATGTCACTGAGATAGGAGAGGAGATGGGATTTTTAACTATTAAAAAAAAACTAAAAATAAAAAAATGAATCACTTGGAAAGGCACAACCACATCATTTAATTTACTCTATACATTACATATATTCATATTTGTAACTAAAATACCTATTTTTTAAAGAATTTAAATTCCTCCCGTCCCAATCAAACAAATTTCTTGGTTACTCCAAAAGTGATATTTAAAAGAGACTTTTATCTTTTACCAAACATTTGATTAGCAAACAAAAAGAAAGAATAGAAAGAATGTAAAATCTTTCCACATGCTAAAATAGTTTGATAATCACAAGAAATACTGCCTTTTATATACTTCCTATTAACTTTGTCTGACTAATTAGCGTTCCCAATTCATGAAATGAGAAAGAATCGAGAAAATCCTGAGGGCTGTATTCTGATTGACACCTAGTAAGAAAGTACCATTATCTTTCTAACAAAGATCTCCCTACAGGATAATATCAGGTGTAGTTATCCTTAGTCGAACAAGGATTTAGGCTAAGATAAATCAAGACCTTGGTTTTCCCTTATGAGTGATTCTCCAGAAGTAACAAGAAAAGATCGCATATTCTTAGAATGGAAACTGGCGAAACAAGTAGTAATTTCTTTGCATTGCCCGTTGAATCGTAAACATAATTCAAATGCGGAATTCCTTTGAGGGCACCAGGGCGGGGGTAATAATTTGAGAGGTCCTTTTAGTTTTTATTTTTGATCCCCTTGAGCAGTGATTTTCACCCTTTCCATTACATATCTTGTATGATAATGAATCTAATGGGAAGTATGGTACCCCCCCCCCTTAAACAACATCCATGCTTAAAACATCCGTCGTGAAATGAGTAATGTGAAGAATTAAAAATTAAAAAAAAAGTAAAATAAAATACGAACAACAATATGTACTACTCCAACCAGTTATTCAGCAAGTTCCACCCAAAAAAGCTCTTCAGAAGTTATTAAAATTTACGTTATTCGTTTTTATTCACTGTTTGTATGCTTTTCTAATTCTTACTAGTGATCATTTTTATTTTAATTTGTGTTTTTTGCCCATTTTTCAGTTTACTTCAAAAATGTTTTTTCTTGTCACCTTTTTTTAGCACACAAAGTTTATTTTAGCAAAAGTTTAAAAAATGCACATCTTAAATTAAATTAAAATAATTAGATGGGTCTAATTAAAATGGATAAAAATAACGCATATTATTTTAGTGATATAGTGATATAGCGTCTAAAAAAAAAAAAAAACTCCAAGCTCCCTCTCCTCTAAAAGCTGTGTATGAAAAATGAGTAATTTACATAATTTAGCATCACTGTCCCTTGGCTGCAGGCTCATACCGACACTAGAGGCATATTTTATTGGTTTGGGTCTTTTACTAGGTTCGAGTCTTATCTGAATGAGAGAACATTTAGAGTGAATATTGATGGTTGTATTTCAAAAAGTTTTAGTGTCCGTTGTGGAGTTCCAAAAGGTTTGGTGCTTGGGTCACAATTCTACCACATATATATATAGATACCGTGTGGTTTTATTTTCCCGGGACATTAATTGCGTCATTTGTTAATGACACTGTGTTTACATTAACATCATCTTGTGTGAATCTTGATTGAAAAGTTCAATAAAGCCCAAGACAAATTGGTTTAGTTGTCTATCTTTACGAGGTTTTACGAAGTTTAGCTGTCTATCTGTTAATGTTTCTAAGACTAATTTTATGACCTTTAGTAGAGTTGGTACTCCCCAAATTTTAGAAAATAAAGTTTGTGTCAATGGTGTATTGTTGAATAAAAGCTTTTAATGTTAAATATTTAGAATTTTGTATCTTGTTTGCAATTTGAGTTGGAAACTACATAAAGACGCAGTGGCAGCAGAAGTGACAAGAGATTTGGGTCTTATAAGAAGGCTAAGGAATGAGCTTCTACTAAGAATTCTAATGGTCCTGAACCTTTCTTTTATCTTTCCGTATCTGTCTTATGGCTATTTGCAGTAGACTAATTTTTTTGTGTCAAGTTTTGAAACAGGTTCAAATTTTACAAATTAAAGTTGTTCGTGTCTTAGGAGATTACGTGAGATTTGGAAATAGCACTTTGAGTTGCTGTACTAAACTACAAATTTTAAGTGTTTACAAGTTAAGAGATTATCAAACAGCTTTTTTTGTTTATCAATGTTTGAATCATTATTCACCGAAGTGCATTTGGGAAGTTTTTAGGTCCAACTCTTTTATCAGTGTTATGAAACTAGGAATTCGTCCGGAATAGTGTCTGAGGCTCAACGTACTCAGCGATGATCTTCAATTCCGCGTTTTGCGGGACCACAGGTGTGAAATTCTCTCCCAGAGGGTTCAAAGCTAGCGGATAATGTAATCCAGTTCAAGAAAAGATTTAAACGTTACCTTTTGGAAAGTTATTAATGAATTAGATTAAATTTTACCTATTTACTTTTAATAGTTTTGTTATTTGTTTTTCAGTTTTGTAATTTTGAATTTAGAGATGAATTTCGAACATAGGGTAGATGGCTAAAAGGATGGAAACAACCATCATATACAACACAATGGGCTTCCATTACGATTGTTGTATGATGATGTAAGTCTTGTTTTTGCTAATACCTTTTTTTTATTTTGTCTTGTCTGGTCTTGACTTATTAGAACTTTTGACTATTTTGAACAAAATGGTTCCCTCAAAAATATTATTGGATACTGAGGTTAATTGGGTGTCATTGTACGAAAACAGACCCGGGAAGAGGATGGTTACTCTCCAATCACTTTTGGCACCTTAGAAAGGTACTATAACTTTTAACATCCAATCGAATAAGCCCCCTCCATATTTTTTACGACCACGCCATCCAAGTGAAATGGCTGAAAAAAAACACTTGGGAAATCCTTCGCTTTAAACTCACTCAGCGCACCTGACTATAATTTTATGCCTGATCATGTTCTTCGGAAAATCAGTTAAAACGATTCTCAATGTTATCATTTATGATCCATATTTTTTTTTTATCAGCTGTAAGCTAAAATCGTGACAGCCATAACACTCCCTGATTAACGCATATCTCCCTTATTTCTGTTTGGAGCCACGGTCTAAATGGTTACATCATTGCTTTGTAGACTCTTTCTCTTTGCGGTTGATAATTAAACGAATATGCTCATAAATATATAGCTGTAAAAAAGTTTTGATTGCTATTATTATCATCCAGTTCCCTGGGATTAACTACGTAAAGAAAAAGAAAGTAATTTTGAGCTTTGGTTAAAAAATTTACCTGCTCAAATATTTGCTCCCACTTAAAAATTATTTTTTGACTTTAAATCCTATTTGGCCTGCAAATAAAAAAAGCAAATATTTTGTGTTTTGTATTACCCAATATAGAGGAGCTGTCTCCCCCCCCATCCGAATATAAAACCTGCACAGTATAAACTTTTTAGCGATGCAGTATTTGATAAGATCCTAAAAAATTCCACATTGTGTCCCCCCCCCCCACTGACAGCTTGGGCCTTTCCCTCTGAATGGACGTCCTGAATATGAGCTAGGTCTTTGGTTCTCTTGCAGCCGAGAACTTGTTTGTATTTAGGGTTTAGTCCATGTCTCTTCGTGAAGTCAGAATTAGGAAAGGTTTTTGAGGAGTATGAAATCAAAATAATTGTCAAATAACTTCCCCTTTCGATCCTTGTCTTTGACAGCTCCTTCCGTTTTCGTTTTGAACTTCAATATTGGTTTGGTCAAAGCAAATATTTGTCCAGTCTTTGAATCATTTTCTGTTCGTTTTTCCTTCTAAGGGAAAATTTACAACCAAGTCAATATCCGTGTTACTGCATCGAAACGACTTCGGAGATCAAGCCGTTTTATGAATTTCAAAACATACTTTGTGGATCATATTGATTGCCTCTTGGCTAGAATGATTGCTAAAATAAATAACAGTTGTATATTATAAAAAAAAAAGTATAAGCCAAACCAAATAAATAAAATTAGTAAAGAGTTGAAATTATATTATTGATCATACCCTGTTAATAGACATACAATACTTAATAGTGACTCAAAAGTCCTTATTCTGTGCAACCTGAATGGAAAAGTCTTGAAAAAATTAATTATTTCAGTTGAAATCGGAATTTTAAACTCCAATTTTGGGGGGAATGGGTGAAATATCCAACACTTCAGCTTTAATACAGCTACAAAAGTATATTATGCAACTTATTGTGTTTTGAATTGACACCTTCAATGTTATCCGTATGTATTCTAGAAATTTTCGCTTATTAAGCCATCAGTTAATTTCAGTCTGATTTTATGATTAGCTTGGGAGCTAAATATTCAATACAGCTTTTTACTGAGGTAACGGTTACATTATATGGCAGCCTTACACTGGTTACATGCTGTATTCCGGCAGTCTTTGGCAACGGTTATAATCCGTTTTTTTTTTTCAGAATCAGATGGATATGGTGTCCTTGATAAACAAAGAGGGGCTTAATTGTTCTGGTTTTCGAGATTAGCTGATATGCCCCCCCCCCCATTTTGAATAATACTGTTTTGGTTCATTGAAAAAACGACCTCCCCTCTAGATTTTGAAATAAGCTTTTTTCTGTATTTTCATTTTAAAAAATGAAAAAAAAACTTGCCTCCCCTCCGAAATTTTCGTAAGTTGATTTCTCTGGTTTTGTATCTTTTGAGATAGTAATACCTTGAGTGTGTATATTTTTTCAGTTATTTTTACGCTAAGAGATAATTATAATAAGAAGAGCCAAATTTCAAGTCCCTTGCAATTTACATTTACTCTTCCAACTTTTGATTTAAATTAATTTTTCAAAAAGTTTTCCACAAAAGGAGTTTTTCAAAGAGGAGTAAAGAGCTACATTAAACCCAAGATAAGCAGAAATAAAGTCAAATAACTTTTTAAGCGGAGAACTACGATAAATCACTATCAACAAGTATATAAAACCCAAAACGAACAGAAATTATGATTAATAATTTTGCTTATGATTAATACTGATTAAAACTACTATTGTTAGCAGAATGATGAAATTTTTTCCACAGTAAGACCACCAGCTTCATCTTGAATTGGCGACAGAACCAAAGCAAACAATATTTTTAAAATTCTAATGAATTTAGGGTAAAACCTAAATTCACCGGATTGGCACCAAACGCTTCAACAGGATCGTGCAGCAAAATTCTTATCTTTCATTGAAGTATATATGGTACTTACGTGTTATAGCGACCACACTTATAAAGTGAAGCTAGGTTAGTCATAATGAAATATACCAAAATATGAGGAAAATAAAATGCTTTAGAAGCAAAATTATGGAAACTAAAACAGAGAATTGTGGAAAGGAGGCTGCGCAGAACGCATTATATTAAATACCAAACCTAACCAACTCTAAATATTAAGTATGTAACTAAAATATATCTGCATAGTACTTAGTACTATATCTTGGTCAGGCTAAGCTAATTATCTCAGAGTGGACAAAGAAATTGGTTTCATTACAGATCAAGAACAAAGTGTTATCGCTATTACACGCAAGTACCGTACAAATTTTCATTAATTAATGTTCTAAATCTCTCATAATTTAAGTGGCAGATCTTCCAAAATTTTAATAAAGGTGTCTCGTGATTTAACTTCTGTAAATATGATTGACTGACATCCGACAGGCATGTGGAAGGAATTTATTTTAGAAGTAACAACTCAGATCATAAATGGATTGGGAGGGTAAATAGTCGAAGAAATACCAATAGTAGGCAAAATAGTTGAATAAAGCAAGATATTGCAGTAAAATTGCCAAAAAAACATATGATTTTTTTTCGGCATGGGTATGGGGTGTCCGGGCGTTTCCCTACGGAAAATTCCCCGGAAATCCCCCCCCAGGTTATTCCTCTTAGAACCCTCCCCCCCCCCCGTGGAAAATCCACCTCGAATTATTCACCCCATATTTCCCCTGGATAATTGATATTTAATCCCTCTTGGTTTCTTGAAGTACTTCTGGTCTACGCTGTTATTATGAAAGTAAAGTAACATTAACCCATAATTAGCAGAGTTTATTCCGCGCAAGAAGGGGACTGCCCCTTCCTCATCCTCAACCTCCCCCTCGTGGTCGTAGAAACATCAGAGGATGCTCATTTGATCAGAAATTAAGAGTTCTAGACCATTTTCACAAGTCGAAGGTGATTGGAGACCAATCAGCCCTTGTCCTAAAAATCTTTTTGAGATCTGGTCCTTTTGTTACCCCCGTAGGACGTCTGATCGACATTTTGAGATACATATTTGTACTTTCTTTGTGACTGGTCAGTTTTGGCTTTAGCAGCACTTTCCACGGGGGAAGGGAAAATTTCCTTGTGGAATTATCCGCAGGGGGGATTTTCCAGGAGGGTTTTCCGGGGAAAGCCGACTCCCTGGCATGGTTATGAAAGTCCACTGTGTCAGTGCTTGTATATATATATATTTTTTTTTTTTACAGAAAATCAGATTTAAAAATCTTTTTGTCGTAAAAGAAGGGTTTTTCTTCAAAAAACATAAAATTCACAGATGTTGGGTGTTTTCTATCCGGGAAAAAAAAATTCTGGCGCACCCCCTTCCTTGGGGGTATCAATGTCGTAATTCCATATGTTGTGGACTTTAGGTGCCTGGAACTTCGATCCCAACCAATATAGAATTGGAATAACACTCGAGCGACTAGAAACATTCATTTCCTGAAACCGACATTAAACACTTATGCAGGAAAATCATTCTTCTTGAAATCTTAGATTCTTTATAACTAAAAAGTGGACACAGAAATAAATTACTATCTAAGTAGCTGGTAATAACGCAGAGTTGATTGTTTTTCATTGAGTCCCACTCTAGAACATAAATAGGTCGAGGTATTACTCTTTTCTGCTTATATTTCCATCATGAGACAATACAAAGAGATTACGAATTGGAAATAGCGGATTATTTTTGATCCGTCGGATCTATCAAGCTTGAGGCCTCAGGAAAGTTTGTTTCTTCAGTTGACAATAGACTGAGATATAATAGGAAAACAGGAGTCGTAACTATGTTTACCATTTTAATGAATTTTATATAAGGTCTCCAAGATTTTTCTAAATAGAAGGAACACCTATTCACAGTTGAAAGTTTATATGAGGTAAAAACCTAAACAAGCAAGGCTTTTCTGGAAGAGGTTTGGAATTAAAATGTTCCAAAACATTTAAAAACAAAACATAAAAACTTAGAGGCATGATAAAATATGTAAGGGGGAAAAATTTACCCAAGAAAACTTTGTTATTTCTATGATCAGCGTGGTGACAGAAATTTTAAATTTAAATAATACTTTTTATGATATATAATAACAAAGTTTATACTTTGTTTAAGCTTATAACTAAACGAGCAAGGGTTTTTGGATGGATGCATAATTAATTTTTTCCAAAATAGTATGTGGCATATCATCAAAGAGATTAGAAAACAAGCGCATTGCTGAGTCCGTACAAAACCTTGCCTAAGACCTTGACATCTGCAAGGCCAGAGCATAATTTGCACTTTACTGAAAAAAAAATATGAGTGTTTTTACTTTTATAACTTTAATAAATCAAATAATATTAACATTTAGATTATTAAATATCAGTATATGTGTATTAAACTGACAATGCACATTCATTTGTATTTTTTTCAGTAAATTGCAAATTTTGTTCTGGCCTTGGGAAGGCAAAGGGGTTATGAGCCCAATTTAGGTTAATTTCTGCTCGTTTTGAGTTTGACTCGGTTATTTATTGTAATTTCTGTTCGTTTTGGGTTTCATTTATTTATAGATGCTGATTTGTTGTAGTTTCACGCTTGGTTGATTATTTTATTTTATTTTTGCTCATTTTTTGTTTGGAGTTCTTTACTTTTCTTTGAAAAACTCATTTTGTGGAAAAAGTTTTTAATTAATTTCTGTTCGTTATATATTGACATAGCCTTTTCATGGAAAAAGAAAAATGGTAATTTAAATCTTTTGTTTTTTTTAATACTTAATAGATTGGCCTGCTATTTGTATGCTGGAGAAAATTTTTCAGCAATTTTTAACAACATACACCCTTTTAAAAATTTGGACACACATAGTAATGTTTAATTTAGTTACATACCTTCTCTAGTTGACCTGAAATGGAAAACTTGATAGTATTCGCAAAAAAATCTGTTTACTTTCTTTGATAGCTTGGATACACCTACGCTATTTTGATTTGGTTAAATTTTAAGAGCAGAAGTAGCCCCGAAAGTTTGAACATAATACCCTCAGTTGTTCTTGAAATACTGCTAAGATGCCTTATTGGGAATTAGCATTAACACGGTCCATTTTGATTTAATATTAAGGCAACATTTAGTTTTTAAACATAATGGGCAAATGGGAGGGGGGGCAGGGGACGGGGATTACTTGCCCTCCAATCACTTTTGACTTTTAAAAAGGGCACCAGCCCTTTCTATTGTCAATCGATTGAGTTCTTTTTGAAGTTCCCACGACAACTCTGTCGATATTATACCCACTTAGATCTTTACTATAGAAAAGTCAAGCCTTCCAGTCACTTTCGACTATTAAAAACGGCACTATGCCTTTCGATTTCCAATCGAATGAGCCCTTTTTGAAACGACAACGCTTTCATAAACACCCTATATGCCCCCAGGGCATAAACTACAACCCTTACCCTAAGGGCTGTTAGGGTGGTTGTCATCCTCTAGGACCTAATTTTCAGAACGTTCAACTACGTTAAACAAAATGGCTATCTCAAAATTTTGATTGGATGTGTTTGGGAAAATAGTGGGCATGAGAGGAGCGTTAGTCACTCTTCAATCGCTTTCAACTATTAAAAATGGCACTAGCCTTTTCAATTTCCAGTCAAAATGAGCCCTTTTGAAGTTCCTACGACAACACTTTCAATAAAAACCTTATATGTACCAAGGGTATAACTTCCAACCCTTACCCCGAGGGCTGGGGGGGTGTCATTCTTAAAGATCTGATTTCCAGAACTTTCCACTAGATTGAAAAAATTTGATGTGTTTGATTGGATGTGTTTGGAGGAATGGTGGGCGTGATAGGGGATTAGTCATCCTCCAATAACTTTCGACTATTAAAAAGGGCACTAGCCCTCTCAATTTCCAGTTGAATGAGCCCCTTTTGAAGTTTTACGACAACTGTATCTATGAAAACCTTATATGCCCCCAGGGCATAACTTAAAACCTTTGCCCTGGGGACTCAGGGGGGTTTGTCATCCTTAAATATATAATTTCCAGAACTTTCAACTACGTTGAACAAAATGGCTAAACAAAATGGCTAATCTCTAAACTTTGATTGAATGTTTTTGGGGAAATGGTGGGCGTGAGAGGGGGGTTAATTACTCTCCACTCACTTACGACTATTAAAAAGGGTAATTTCAATTTCTAATCAAATTAGCCCTTTTTGAAATTTCTACAACAACTTTCTATATAAACCTTATATGCCCCAAGGGTATAACTTACAACCCTTACACTGAGGGCTCTGAGGGGGTTATCATCCTAAAAGACCTAATTCCCAGAACTTTCAACAACGTTGAACAAAATGGATATCTCAAAATTTTGATTGGATGTGTTTGGGAAAATGGTGGGCGTGAAAGGGGCGTTAGTCGCTATCCAATCACTTTCAACTATTAAAAAAGGTCCTAGCCTTTTCAATTTCCAATTGAATGAGCCCTTTTGAAATTTATACGACAACACTTTCAATAAGAACCTTACATGCCCCCAGGGTATAACTTAAAACCCTTTCCCTGAGGGCTGTGGTGAAGAGGGGTTGTCATCCTTAAAGACCTAATTTCCAAGACTTTCAACTACGTTAAATAAAATGGTTAAACAACTACGTTAAGATTTTATTTAAATTTAGAAAATAAGCAACACATACCAGGGGTACAACCCTTAACACATCAAATCATTGTACTTTTCCAAGGCTTCCAGCGCTGCAATGTTCCGGCACCCTGTTTTCGGACACAAATTAAATGTTTAGTGCAATACACGATCGGTTCGTGACAAAATATACTTACCAATGGATAAATGTAGTCAATTTTGGCAGAGTGGTGGGTTGGGGTCTTTTATATTTCTACTTTTTTATTTGAAAACGATTACTTGAGAGTTATAAACTTTCCCGGGTTTTTATATTTATAAAATATTTTCATTCACCACGATGAATGGAAATTTCCTTTTCATGTAAAATAGTATATAAAAACGGTATTTATTATTTTGCTGTAATATCCTGATTTTACACCTTAATTCTATAAACAGGGAGAAGGCAGGGGCAAGTATATCTTATATATTCAGAATAAGATAATCAGCCTTTAATCATAAATAAATGTTATTGAATGTAACACTTTACTGAAAACGACTTGTATTTCAAGCAGTGTGTTTTTATTTGTCAGAATATTACCAACAACACAACAAAAAAAGGTATCATAAAGTTAACCAAGGTTTAAAAATAAGATTGATACTACATACTCCGCCCCTCACTCTTAAACTCTAAATAGTTTTAGTGCCATTTGTGTTTTGTTGGAATTGATATAAATTTTGGACAATTTGGATTTTGTTGCTCAAAACATTAAAAAAAGCTACTACAATCATTAGGATTAATGGTAAGAATAAATGAAAGTAGATTTATGGCTTAATATATGATGATATTATTACCGGGATGATCAGCAATTTTTGAGTTTCAATGTTTTAATTATAAAACCGAAAATTTTCAAAAGACATTTCGTTTTTAGCAAAGCACAAATGACGCTATGGCCTTAAGAATATTTAAAAGTTGGTAGTCTTAGTCCTGTTTGTGGTAATTGCTCTTTATTTTATGCTCGACTTGATTATTCATTTTAATTTCTGTTCGCTTATATATTGATTTTTTCATCTGTAGTAGTATCTGTTATCATTGTGTTTGATTGTTCATTATAATTTCTGTTCGTTTTGAGTTCAAGTTATTCATTAATAGTAATTTCTATTCGTTTTAAGCTTGAATTAATATAAGTTTTTATCTCTGCTCGTCTTAGATTTAAAAACTGATTTTTTAATATTGTTTAAAAACTTTTTTTTGAAAAACCCTTTTTAAAAATTCACTTTTAGAAATAAATTCACAAATGATTCAAAGAATTCAATTAGCTTACATTGTCATCTAATTTTTACTCGCCATTCCATATCCTAAAATTTATCCCTCTTTTATCAAAGTTCTTAAATATTTAATATGGATTAGCAAACATAAAAATTGAAGAAAGATGTTTACCTTCTATATTCTGACTTGATTCCCGTTCAACAATTATTTATGTAAACGTCGCAAACCTTTTGACAGGCAGGTGGACATGCTTGCACGAAATACAACTTAAACATGAAACTCATTTAGGGGATTTAAGTTTAACTTAAATCATTTGCAATAATTCTTAAGTAGCCTTAAACAAATTTGGGTGGTTACAGCATAGTCAAGACATAAATATTATGGGGTCCTTGGATACTTTTCAGCACTTGTATGAGCAGAAAGATTTAGGTGTAGACAAACTAGGTCAATTAGATACAAGTCCCTATCGAACCTTATATAAAGTATAAGCCCTGACAACAAAATGCTGCAGTTTTCAATACTTCATACTAGCTCCCGTGCAACTGAACCCCCTGCAACTGAAACTTTTTAACTAAACTCTCGTGCAACTGAACTCCTGTGCAGCTCAAACCCATTTAACCCGATCTCTTTTCAAAACAGCCCCCGTTCAACTTAGCCCCCATTTAACTCAACACCCATGCAACTAAGTCCCCATATCACTCAACCCCATTCGACTAAAACCCCATACAACTCAACCCAAGCTAAACTCAACCCATGCTTAATTCAATCCTCATTTATCTCATCCTCATTTAACACACCCTTTTTGTAACTCAACCGCCCCTTTAGCTCAACCCCCTTGCAATTCAGCCCTCATGTAAATCAATCCTTATAAAACCCAACCCCCGTTTAACCAAACCCTATTTGCTTCAACTCCAATTTAATTCTACCTTATTCAGTTCAAACTTCTTTAAATCAAGAGTTTGCCTTGAAATTGTAACTCAGTCCGCTTTGTCGGGAATGATAAAAGTTGACTAAAATGAAATGGTTTCTATTCATTGGTTAATTCTTTTGAAGTTTTTTGTTTGTTTTTGCTGCTTTACTGCAAAAATATTCCTCCTCTCCCCTCTTTGAAAAAATAATTTATTCTTCTGTCTAATATATTTGAAATTATCAAAACTTTTCATGCCCATAGCTCAAACACACTTGAATTTATAGTTTCAGCAAAGGGATTGAATGGGGGTTGTGTCAAATAGAGTTGGGTTAATTGGGGGTTGAGATGAATAAGGGTTGAGCCAAATGAGGGTTGAATTGCACGGGGTTTGAGGTAAACGATATTTGACTTTAACGGGGGTTAAATTAAACGGGGGGGGGTATGTTAGATGGAGGTTCAGTTGAACGAGGGTTCATTTCAATGAGGGTCCAGTTAAATAGGGTTAAGCCGAATGGTGGTTGACTTAAATGGATGTTCTGTAGAAAGATAGTTTAGTTGAACAAGGGTTCAATTATTTGGGTTGAGTTGAACAGGGTTAAGTGAAGTGGGAACTCAGTTACGCGCAAACCCTTCATACCAGAGCTACATGAAAATATTAGCTCTCAGTATAGCTGTAGGACCCTTTCAGTTCCAAGCACCACTACCCCAGGGGCTCTAGGGGTAAAGGACTATTGTTAACAAAATGGTCATCTCCAAATTTTGTTCGGATGGTTTTGGATTTAAGGGAAGGCGGGTAGCTAAAAAAGGTGCTGGAGGTGAATGATTGCTCTCCAACAACTTTCAACCCTTGAAAGGGTGATTGAACTTTCTGTTTCGAATTGAGTGAACCCCCTTCGAAGTACTTACAACCACTCCTCCCAAATGAAGTAGCCTAGTAACAGTAAAAAATTATAATGCACTGAAGCCATATTGCTCTTTATTTAGGCAGTGCTACTGGGCTACCTATGATATTGTATGGTCACTGAAGTTCTTCACTTAAGCTGATGACTCGACTGCTGTTTCAAACCGTGATTTATCATGTCACTTATGCCAAGATATTACTAATGGCGTCAATTTTTAAAATGTATAGGGAGAGGGGGGCAAAATTTATTTTTCAATATCTAAAGGGAGGGGGCAACTTGTTTTTTACTAATTTTTTAAGGAAAGTACCAACGAAGACATTTTTCATCAATTTACAAAAAAAGAAGTATTTTTCAAAATCTAAGGGAGAGGAAATAAATTTAGGGGGGGGGGGCTATCCCTTTCCTAATTAATACCCTTGGTTGTTACTGGTTATTGTTGCTTAAATTCATTTATATTTAAATTTTCAGAATTGAAGTTTTTCATATTATATATGTGGTATTGACGAAACAGTATTACTGATAATCAACGCATTATTTGAACATCCAATGTACATAAGTTCTACACTGGATCCAGATTTGAATTTGAGTAATTATTATTATGATATCCCATTTGATTTTAGTGTTATATAGTATGACATAAATGCCAATATATCCCATTTTCAAATTTAATATTGAAAATTAAGCATTTTAACGTGTAAATTAATATTCCAATTTTATATAATAATCAATTTGATAGCTAGTTTTCTCGAATTTTTAGTTTTTTTGTGTTATTAGTTTATAGTGGTCTAATTGGTTAAATACTACTTTTGTGAGTTTAATTGCTCAATAAATTTATTCCAGTTTGCCGTCACTCTTTACTTTCATTTGCAACAAATTGGTTTTCAATGTTTGCTTGCCTATCAGACTATTTGAAATACCGATTTGATTGACGGGAAGCCACCGAAAATTGTAATACACGGAAGCCATATTGCTCTTTATTTAGGCAGTGCTACTGGGCTACCTATGATATTGTATGGTCACTGAATTTCTTCACTTAAGCTGATGACTCGACTGCTGTTTCAAACCGTGATTTATCATGTCACTTATGCCAAGATATTACTAATTACGTCAATTTTTAAAATGTATAGGGAGAAGGGGGGCTAAATTTATTTTTCAATATCTAAAGGGAGGGGGCAACTTGTTTTTTACTAATTTTTTAAAGAAAGTACCAACGAAGACATTTTTCATCAATTTACAAAAAAAGAAGTATTTTTCAAAATATAAGGGAGAGGAAATAAATTTAGGGGGGACTATCTACCTCCTAATTAATGCCCTTGGTTGTTACTGGTTATTGTTGCTTGAATTCATTTATATTTAAATTTTCAGAATTGAAGTTTTTCATATTGTACGTATATGTGGTATAGACGAAACAGTATTACTGATAATCAACGCATTATTTGAACATCCAATGTACATAACTTCTACACTGGATCCAGATTTGAATTTGAGTAATTATTATTATGATTTCCCATTTGATTTTAGCGTTATATAGTATGACATAAATGCCAATATATCCCATTTTCAAATTTCATATTGAAAATTAAGCATTTTAACGTGTAAATTAATATTCCAATTTTATATAATAATCAATTTGATAGCTAGTTTTTTCGCATTTTTAGTTTTTTGTGTTATTAGTTTATAGTGGTCTAATTGGTTAAATACTACTTTTGTGAGTTTAATTGCTCAATAAAGTTATTCCAGTTTACCGTCACTCTTTACTTTCATTTGTAACAAATTGGTTTTCAATTTGATCATTAAATAGGAAATACACTTGTTTGCTTGCCTTTCAGACTATTTGAAATACCGATTTGATTGACGGAAAGCCATCCATTTTCTCTTAATTATTGTAATTTCTGTCCGTTTTAACTTTGATATTAACTTGCGTTGGAAAAAGTCTTTATTTTTTATTTTCTTAATTACTCACTATGAACAAGATTCGCTCTTTTACTACTGCCATAAGTTTAAACATTTTTTGTGATATAATTAGTACTTGTAATATATTTATTTATAATATCGACAAAAAAATCAATCAGATATTTGCTTGTGTTTAATGCTCTCTGCTCAATGACGTCCAGCTTTCCGTCTTCTTGTGTCTTTTTATGGTAGTTATTTATGTTCGTTCGGATCTGGGCGGAGATAATAGAATATGCGTGACATTTGCATAGTACTGAATAGGACGCAAAGCATGTCAATTTCTAGGTATAAAGGAAATTCAAAGGAAATTCGATAACAAGTAAACAGCACAGTCCCCTTTCATTTAGTGTTCTCCCTCGAAATACAAAACTAATATCCCCTTAGTATTTGCACGAATATTGCAAATTTTGCAAGAGAAATGAAGGCTTTCCATGCCTTTTTCACTCTGCTAGTCTTTTACTTTTGAAATTGAAGGCAAGTCCGGTGATGGCTTTTTTCAAGGCTTTTAGTATTTTTTTTTTTTCAGAAATTACCTTAAAAAGAGCTTTTTTGGACATGAAATCAAATTTGAATAAAAACAAGTAAGCAAAACATTGTGGAAAAGAATTTTTCAACTCTGAATCCTGGAAGTGAGGCATAAATCATAAGAAAGTCAATGTTGAAAATATAATGAAAATCATAAATAGCTTTTGTGGAAGAAAATCAACGATATCAGAAGCAACACTTTGTACCCAACACTCTAGCGTTGCCTGTACTAAAGAGCCATATACCTGCAATCTATAACTTTTGCGCTACCGCTTACTATAGGATGGGGGGTAGAATAAATTCCATAGGGTGCTCAGCCGATTGAAGTTGAAAGTTATAGTGCCCTTTTCAACAGTTGAAAGTGATTGGAGGGCAGTCATCACCCTTTTTGCTTTTTGTCCCCATCCCCTATAGCCCCCCAAGACACATAATCTAATTTTTGAGATAACCATTTTGTAAAGAATAGTCAAACAATTCAAGAAATATACCTCCAGATATGATAATGACCCCCAGAGACACTGGGGTAAGGGTCGTAAGAAATGCAAATCCCCAATTGTTAAACACTTTTCCAGCACAAATAAAAACAAATTTACATGACGAAAACAAGAGTATGACCCATTTTTTCAAACTTAGAAGTGAACAACTAAGAAGAATGCCAAAATTCTTATCCCTCTGTTTAATATTGGGTGTTTCATTGGCTTGAAAAGTTTAGGGGGTCGTTCTCAGGGTCATAAGAATTAAATGTTTTGTTGCGAGGGGAGGAGGTAGCTGGCTCAAAAAGGGCCTAGCAAAATTTGTCTTTAATAAATTCAAAACTTACAGGCATATGTACCCAGGTTAATAGGAACCTAATTTGCCAGAAAATTTCTGGAATAAGTCACCATCCCCCCCAAACAAAAAATTGGGTGCAACAAAGGGCCAAAAAACATTACTTTTTCTAATTGGCGTAAAACTTGTATCATTAAGTACTTAGTCTAAGGGGGCTCCTCCAATTTAGAAGGAAAAATAGAAAAAATAATGAATCCCCCTAAACCAGGCCCAGCATAGGGCCATTTTTCCTGGAAAAACTGGTCATCGAAACTTGGAAGGGTCTCATTTGAATGAAAATTGAATATTTCAATGCACTTTGCAAGCACCAGAAGTGATTCGAGGACAACCAGCTTCCCTACATGCCCTTTTCTGTTGCCTAATCCTCTCACAAGTCCCATGATTTTGGATCTAAATTTTGGCATTCTCATTTTGTTCAGAAACATCGAAAATTGAAATAAGCATACCTCTGGGGTCGGCATAACCCCTACAGCCCCTTGGGAAATAGGCCCACAATTTTTAAAATAGCAGGTGGGCACAGGTAGTTTTTAGAGATTGTTCGATAGGCCAAGATTCCCAGACTTTCACAAGGGTATAATCTGGAAAAGACATGAGTACCAGAATAAATCAGAAGACGCTATATTCACCCAAGTTTTCTAATTATTTATAATGTCCTGGGAATGAATTGTGGGGGATCAAATTGAAAATTTTTAGGCAGTTTTGAGGGGAGGGGTCAAGAGGATCCAAATTTTGACTTGAGGAAGGAAAAGAGATAGATCAACAGACGCTATGTGTATCTTGGTCTTTGAAATAGCACATCTATAATATCCTGGCAACGGCTTGGGGGATGAAACTAAAGCTTTCAAGTGCTGTTGGGGATAGGGAGGGGAAGTAGGGCCAGGAGACTTCAAATTTTGTTCTGGTAGGGGGAGGGGGAGACTGAGTGAGACAAATTGGTCTCAGAACCCCCAAAATGTTTTTGTACTATAAGCTCCAATGGGACTTAGATAACCTGGATACACATAGTATCTTTTGATTTACCTCTGCGATCTAAGCACAGTTGCGTAGCGAACTAAATCAGAAGACACGGATTATCAAAACAGTGTTTCTTAATGTCTCGAAAGCAGCATGGGTTACCAAGTTATAGGAAGTGCTTACGATAGGAGGGGGTGCCATGCTCAAATTTCGATTAAAGGAAGAAACCAGAATAAAACTGAAAAGTACTATGTGAACCAGGTCATTGAAATAGCATATCTCCCATATCTTGGGATCAGCTTTGGGCATAAAAATACCAGACAAACACATTAAAGTGATTATTGTTATGTAAGAGAATTTACATTGCTGCAGTTAAGGTTGGAAATGAGTTTAGTAGCTGGTTTTGTATTGAATCAGAAGTCAAGCAAGGTTGCATTCTATCCCCATTTATTTGGACCATTTTGATGGACTTTGTTCTAATAAATACGGCTAATGCTATGGGAGAGCATATAATGAAATGGAAAAGTAAAACTCTACTAGACTTAGATTATGCTGAGGATTTGAGTGCCATCAAAGAAAATGTTTGCAACGTGAATGTTGTTTTTGAGACTCTGAGAGTTCAGGGTGCAAGAATAGGTCTAAAAATTAAAGAAGACTACATCGCATAGGCTGAGAATAGTTGAAGGTGAAGGAGATTATGCTGAGTAACGAGAAGATTGATCAAGTGGATAGCTTTACTTACCTAGGTAGTATTGCTAATAAAGATGATGGATGCAGTGAAGATGTAAAATGTAAAAGAATAGTGGCTTTTCGAGCCCCTCTGATGCTCGTAAAATTGCAAAAAATGCTAAAAAAGGTTATGCAAAAAAAAAAATTAGGCATAGCAAATCCTAAAACAAGAGTGACCAAATGTGGTTATCAAGGCTCAGGTGGAATTCATAAGAATGAGTATAGTTGACTGGCAAGGTGAGAACTCTTCTTTTGAACTCCTGATATTCTTACATGCAGCTCTTGTTAATCAAATTAGATAATTGTTTTTCCTTTGGAGCAAGCAGAAACCACAAGGGGTGGAGCTTGTTCCTTCTACAATTACGTCCTGGTATTGAAAAATCTGCTGGCTTTTAAGCGTCGTTTCTATGAGCCCCTTATTAGAGGAGAAAGTAAATAATCAGCTTCCAATAATTGACAGGGGTATTTTGATGTTAGAATATCATCAGCCGAACTTCAACTAAAATACCTGCAATTTGGTCATCAAATATCCAAGGCCTTACTGTCTTAAATTCTCATGTCTGGGAAGAAGTATGGTCTTCGTAGTTTGAAAAAAAGAGAGACAGTTTTTTTAAAACACATTTTCAAATTTTGTGCTATTATAGGTCGTAGTTCGCTCTTTACTAGGTTGCAGCTATCGTTGCCACATTGATTATTTTAGAATGAGTTTTGAAGAGTAAACTCAGGATTCTGTGATAGCTTGAGTTTGCTGTTATAGTTTTAATAGACTTAAATCGTACTTTTAACTATGTTTTCATGCATTTTGTTAAATAATAAGCAGTTTTGTTTTATATAAAACTCCAACTACAGATTTGAAATGAGTGTAAAAATTGAAAACTTTTTTTATATATTCCTCTACTAATCTATGTTTTCAACTTGGCTTGGTACTTTTCTACTGGGAATATTAATTTATCACAATTAACCCTTCACGAATGTACTATAAGGTTAACAAGGTGGTGGTCACAATTTTTACCAAGAAGATTCACTAGATAATTCGTGGCAATCCATTTCTAGTGGAAAGTATATTTTGTGTTGAACAGTTTGTTCCATAATCAGTTATAAGTCTTCATAGAGTTTGATTAAGCTTAACAACAAAGCATATAAGTTTTGTCATGTTTGTCAGCAATGACAAAATGGACAAAGAGAGATGTATCCTAACAAACTCAAATTATTATTGCATATAGGCTAAAATCTTAAAAGACTTAACTTCTAAGCCAAGATTGAATTTCTTAAACCTAACTACTCGTAGTTTGGAGGCGGAATTACGGAGATCAGGATAGGAGGTAAACTTAACACCCCTCTACACCTTACCTGTCTACACACCAGTGACTACATTTTAAGTACAATCGATCTTATATTTTCTCTTAAATTATATTGCTTAAAGTACGGTTAATTTATAACGTACTATTATTTATATTATTATATATACTATCCTTTTTATAAGAAACAATAATAATATTTGTGGATAATCTATAGGCCTACTGTTATACTATATCCCTGCAATACATTGGCTAAATCCCTGACAATAGCATTTTTTATATACCCTCTTGTTATTAAACGAAGGCACATTTCCAGCCTTAGAGATTAGTCAGTCCTCATATTTCATGAAGTAAATGTTTCATGGTCTTTTTATTAATATTTCTATTTGTCCAAAAAAAGAAAACCTATCTTGATCATGCAATCTTGGCGTGTTTTGGAATTTCTTTTGACGTGAAAAATGACAACTTTTCTGAATGTTATGTTTATTCATTTACTTCCAAAACGTCAGTGTGGATCATGCAAGGTAAGTCCTTTGAAGTCTTTTAGTGCACCTTTCTCATATCTGATGTATCGTAGTTTTAGTACGATCTGTTCCTTAGCCTTATAGTATTTTCCTTATTAATTGACAACAGTTTTCCTGAAAAAGGTTTTCAAGAAAATTAAAAGATGACTTTAAATCTTAAATGAGTAGAAATATTGCAAATGTTTTTACTGTGAAGAAAAAATTTACATTTAGATCATACTGATATGTGACTGGGGAGATTTCTAATAGATGCATGGACTATTGTTGAGAAAAGTAAAATGTTTGAGGCAATAATAATAATAATAATAATAACAGTAACAATAATAATAGTAGTGGGGCCTCACTGCTTTCAAACGCATGCCCTCCCCAGTTTCAAACATATGGCCTCCCTTTTTCTATGGGATTTCAAACGCATGCCCTATGACCTCACACCTGTCATCATTCCCATCTTTGACAAGAGTTAAAAGGATAGGTCAGGTGTTTATTCTATGACACACCCTTTATTTTATTCTATGACACACCCCTTTTTTTCTACGGCTTGCCCTCTGACGTCACGGCATCCCTGTTTCTAGGCGATGGATGTCAAGATTTAAGGGATTTCAGTTTTATATTATATGATTACTTGGAATGTGGTCCGTATTAAACACAAGTTTTAATAATAACCTTCTAACCCCTCACCCCTGTTTCAAGCGTATGTTACACCACGCGACACACCCTTGCCATTAAAAAGTCAAATAAGTGGAGTTAGAAGATCATCATGAAAGAAGGGCAGATGTCCCAACCAATAAAAATATACTTATGTCCCGGAGCGGAATCGTGCTATGACACTGTTTTCACACTAGCATCGGCTCTCCACATGACCCCCCCCCCTTTGAAAACAGAGAAGACCCCTCCCCTCTTTGCTAGTGTTTGACACTATAAGTATTTCATCTCACAATGTTACACTATTACTCCCCCTGTGAGACACCCCTGTCATCGCCCCATCTCCCCAAAAACGCTTTTCAGACATTTCTCGTTAAAATTTTTATTTCAAGTCATTCATTTGGGTTTTTCGCAAGCAATTCGTGCCACAGTACAGCACTATAACTACTCTAAGACACCCCTCTGTCATCGCCCCATCTCCCAAAAAAAAAAACACTTTTCAGGCATTTCTCGTTAAAATTTTTATTTCAAGTCATTCATTTGGTTTTTTTGCAAGCAATTCGTGCCAAAGTACAGCACTATAACTACTCTAAGACACCCCTCGGTCATCACATAATCTCCCAAAAATACTTTTAAGACATTTCTCGTTAAAAATTTTATTTCATGTCATTCATCCGGGTTTTCGCGAGCAATTCGTGCCATAGTACAGCACTATAACTACTCTAAGACACCCCTCTGTCATCACCCCATCTTCCCCAAAACACTTTTTAGACATTTCTCGTTAGAAATTTTATTTTCAAGTCATTCATTTGATTTTTTCGCAAGCAATTCGTGCCACAGTACAGCACTATAACTACTCTAAGACACCCCTCTGTTATCACCTAATCTCCCAAAAACACTTTTCAGACATTTTTCGTTAGAAATTTTATTTCAAGTAATTCATCCGGGTTTTTGCGAGCAATTCGTGCCATAGTATAGCACTATAACTACTCTAAGACACCCCTAGGTCATCGCCCCATCTCCTCACAAAACACTTTTTAGACATTTATCGTTAGAAATTTTATTTCAGGTCATTCAGTCGGGTTTTCTCGAGCAATTCGTGCCATAGTACAGCCCTATAACTACTCTAAGACCCCCCCCCCTGTCATCGCCCCATCTACCCAAAAACGCTTTTCAGACATTTCTCGTTAAAAATTTTATTTCAACTCATTCATTCAGGTTTTCGCGAGCAATTCGACCCACAGGACAGCACTATAACTGCTCTAAGACCCCCCTCTGTCATCGCCCCATCTCCCCAAAAACACTTTCAGACACTTCTTGTTAAATTTTATTTCAAGTCATTCATTCGGGGTTTTTGCACACAATACGACCCACAGTATCACAATATAACCAATCTAAGACACCCCTCTGTCATTGCCCATTTCCCCAAAAAACACTTTTCAGACATTTCTCGTTAAAAATTTTATTTCAACTCATTCATCCGGGTTTTCACGAGCAATTCGTGCCATAGAACAATACTATAACTACTCTAAGACACCCCTCTGTCATCGCCCCAGATCGCCAAAAAACATTTTTCAGACATTTCTCGTTAAAAATTGTATTTTCAAGTCATTAATTCGGCTTTTCGCGAGCAATTTGACCCTCAGTATTACAATATAAATACTCCAAGACACCCTTCTACCATCGCCCCATCTCCCCAAAACACTTTTCAGACATTTATCGTTAAAAATTTTAGTTCAAATCATTCATTTGGATTTTTCGCAATTAATTCGTGCCACAGTAGAGCACTATAACTACTCTAGGACACTCCTCTGTCATCGCCCCATCTCCCAAAAATACTTTTCAGACATTTCACGTTAAAATTTTTAAAAATACACAAAAAAAACACCCATGAACACAAAACACACACACAAACAAAAACACACAAAAAACAGAAACATACAGACATACACAAGCACAAAAAGACGCACACAAACTTACACACACAAAAACACACGAACACAAAACACACAAACACAAAAAAAAAACACACAAACACAGACATACGCACACACAAAAACACACTAACACAACACACACAAAACGAAACACACGACACACAGTAATTCCTGCCACAGTACAGCACTATAACTACTCTAAGACACCCCTCTGTCATCTTCCCATCTCCCCAAAAAACACTTTTCAGACATTTTTCGTTAAAAATTCTATTTCAAGTCATTCATTTGGGGTTTTCGCAAGCAATTCATGACACAGTACAGCACTATAACTACTCTAAGACACCCCTCTGTCATCACCCCATCTCCCAAAAACACTTTCCAGACATTTCGCGTAAAATTTTTATTTTCAACTCATTCATCCGGGTTTTCACGAGCGATTCGTGCCATAGTACAGCGCTATAACTACTCTAAGACCCCCCTTCTGTCATCGCCCCATCTCCCAAAAACACTTTTCAGACATTTCGCGTTAAAAATTTTATTTTCAACTCATTCATCCGGGTTTTCTCGAGCAATTCATGCCATAGTACAGAACTATAACTACTCTAAGACCCCCCTCTGTCATCGCCCCATCTCCCCAAAAACTCTTTTCAGACATTTCTCGTTAGAAATTTTATTTTCAACACAAACACACACACACAGACACAACACACACACACAAAAACACACAAACACAAAAAACACACACACACAAACACACGCACGCAAACACAACAAAACACACACACAAACACAAAAAGCAAACACACAAACACAAATACACACAAAAACATACACTCACATTTTTTTTTCATTGAAATGCTAGACTTGGAATATTTTTGTCATGGTTTACATACAAAAAGTTAGGTTTCTCTACGTTTAAGTTAGGTTCATTCAACTTAGGTTATCATGAGCGCTCATGATAACCTAAGTTGAATGAACTTAACTTTAACGTAGAGAAAACTAACTTTTTGTATGTAAACCATGACAAAATATTCCAAGTCTAGCATTTCAATGAAAAAAAATGAGTGTGTGTCTTTGTTTGTGTGTGTGTGTGTGTGTGTGTTTGTGTGGTTGCTTTTTGTGTCTTTGTGTGCGTGTTTTTTTTTGTGTGTGTTTTTTTGTGTTTGCGTGTGTGTGTGTGTGTGTTTGTGTGTGTTTTTTGCGTTTGCGTGGTTTTGTGTTTTTTGTGTGTGTTTTGTTTGTGTGTGTTGTGTTTGTGTGTGTGTGCATGTCTGTATTTGTGTGTTTGTTTTTTTGTGAGTGTGTGTGTGTGTGTTTTTGTGTGGATGTGTGTGTGTTTGAGATTGTTTGTGTCTTTTTGTGTTTGTATGTGTGTATCTGTTTGTGTGTATTTTTATATGTTTTTGTTTGTGTTTGTTGTGTTTGTGTGTGCGCATGTCTGTGTTTGTGTGTTTGTGTGTGTGTGTGTGTGTGTTTTGTGTTCGTGTGTTTTCGTGTGTGTGAGTTTGTGCTTGTCTTTTTGTGTTTGTGTGTGTGTGTGCGTGTTTATGTGTGTTTTTGTGTTTTTGTTTTTGTGTTGTTGTGTTTTGTGTTCATGTGTGTTTTTTTGTTTGTGTGTGTTTTTTTTGTTTGTGTGTCTGGTGTGTTTGTGTGTTTTGTGTGTGTTTTTGTTTGTGTGTGTGTGTTTTTGTTTGCGTTTGTTTGTTTTTTTTGTGTGTGTTTTTTGTGTATTTTTGTGTTTGTGTGTTTGTTTATGTGTGTTGGTGTGTGTGTGTGTGTGTGTGTGTGTGTGTGTGTGTGTGTGTGTGTGTGCGTGTGTGCGTGTGTGTGTGTGTGTTTGTGTTTGTGTGTGTTTGTCTGTGTTTGTGTTGTGTTGTGTGTGTGTGTGAGTGTATGTTTGTGTATGTGTGTGTGTGTGTGTATGTGTGTATTTGTGTATGTGTGTATGTGTGTATGTGTGTATGTGTGTATGTGTGTATGTCTGCATGTGTGTATGTGTGTATGTTTGTATGTGTGTTTGTGTGTATGTGTGTATGTGTGTATTTGTGTATGTATGTGTGTATGTATGTGTGTTTGTCTGTGTATGTGTATATGTGTCTTTGTGTATGTTTTTTTTTGTTTATTTGTTTATGTTTGATTTTTTGTTTTTTTGTATGTTTGTATTTGTTTTTGTTTTTGTTTTTGTATGTGTTTTTGACTGTATGAGTTATTTTGAGATTTTTAGTATGTTTGGATGTGTTTTTGTCTATGTGTGTCTGTGTGTTTCTGTCTCTCTGTGTATGTTTCTGTGTGTGTATGTGTATATGTGTGTATGTGTTAATGTTTATATGTGTGTATGTGTGTATGTGTGAATGTGTGTATGTGTGTATGTGTGTATATGTGTATATGTGTATGTGTGTATATGTTTATGTTTGTATGTGTGTAAGTGTGTATTTGTGTTTTTGTGTTTGTTTGTTTGTTTGTATGTGTGTCTTTTTTTATGTGTTTATGTTTGTATGTGTGTATGTGTGTATGTGTGTATGTATGTATGTGTGTATGTGTGTATGTGTGTATGTGTGTATGTGTGTATGTGTGTATGTGTGTATGTGTGTATGTGTGACTGTGTCACACACACATACATGTGTGTATCAATGACTTGCATTAAAATTTTTAATGAGAAATGTCTAAAAACTGTTTTTGGGAGATGGGGCGCGGACAAAGGGGTGTCTTAGAGTAGTTATAGTGTTGTACCTTGGCACGAATTACTTGCCAAAAACCCAAATGAATGACTTGAAATAAATTTTTTTAAGAGAAATGTCTGAAAAGTGTTTTTTGGGAAGATGGGGCGATGACTGAAGGGTGTCTTAGAGTAGTTATAGGGCTGTACTGTGGCACGAATTTCTCGCAAAAACCAGGATGAATGACTTGAAATAAAATTTGTAACGAGAAATGTCTGAAAAGTGTTTTTGGGAGATTAGGCGATAACAGAGGGGTGTCTTAGAGTAGTTATAGTGCTGTACTGTGGCACGAATTGCTTGCGAAAAACACCAATGAATGACTTGAAAATAAAATTGTTAACGAGAAATGTCTGAAAAGTGTTTTGGGAGATTAGGCGATAATAGAGGGGTGTCTTAGAGTAGTTATAGTGCTGTACTGTGGCACGAATTGCTTGCGAAAAACCCAAATGAATGACTTGAAATAAAATTTTTAACGATAAATGTCTGAAAAGTGTTATTTTTTGGGGAGATGGGACGATAGCAGAGGGGTGCCTTAGAGTAGTTATAGTGCTGTACTGTGGCACGAATTGCTTACAAAAAAACCCAAATGAATGACTTGGAAATATGATTTTTAACGAAAAATGTCTGAAAAGTGTTTTTGGGGAGATGGGGCGATGACATGGGTATGTCACAGGGGGAGTCATAGTGTAACATTTTGAGATGAAACATTTATAGCATCAAACACTAGCAAAGAAATGGAGGGGGGCTTCTCTGTTTTCAAAGGGAGGGGGGGGGGGTCCCGTGGAGAGCTGAGGCTAGTGTGAGAACAGTGTCGTAGCACCATTCCGCTCCGGACCATAAGTATACTTTTTATCGGTTTGGACATCTGTCCTTCTCTCATGATGATCTTCTAAGCTCTCCCATTTGGTATTTTTGATTAAGATATACATCGCCGTTAATACGCAATACGCATATGTATGTGGCATGCTGGAGGTCCATGGGGTTCTTTTAGACTTGTTTTTGAGATACGCTTGCATCATTCATATTAGACCTCATCACGGGAAATCCTGGGGCTCTTCTAGAAAAACAATGTATCAATGACTGGAATTTTTCCAGGGCACGAATCTTGCTAGCTGAGCGCTAGAAATAGGGATGCTCTGACGTTAGAGGGTTGCCGTAGAAATTATATGATAACTTCCCTATTATGACTGGACACTTTCTCGGAGTCGACCAGGGGACAGGTTGGTACCTTAGTGGAGGGAGGCAGGATAACCATGAATATACACTTAAAAATTACCGCTTTGCGTAACGATAAAAAAAAGTGCTGAGCTGTTGACGGAAAAAAACGGTTCCCCTTCCCTGTGAGTCCTCTCCCTTCGTCTTTCCTTAAATTAGGCATATTATTCTTTATCCTTTTAAAGGTGCGATAGCACCTAAAATCTACATCTATTATCATGGTGCCCTCTGAAAATGAATGCTACTAGGAGGGTTGAACCTATTGATAGGATATTGTGAAATAACCATGAATCTATCTTAATGAAAAAGAGGTATTTCCTTAAAAGCTCTTAAAATGGTTTAAATTCCATCTAATATCACTCCCCCTGCCCTCCCCTCCCCGGGGTTGCAGGCTAGAAGCCCAGGTTTTCTATAATAGATGCTGTTCTTATGTTTTATTGCTTGTCAATTTGTTTTTATTTTCATTGTCTGTGTTTTTAAGATTTATTGTTTGGGACGAGTCAGACACGCATTTCCCCTTTATTAATATCTTGAAAGCAAATACCCCCCGGAGTCTAACAAACTTGGGAGTAAACACGCTGTACTAACGACTGCCAAAAAAATGGGAAATCTTACTAATATCAGGTCACCCAGGAGATGGGGGCGGGGCAGTGTCACATGGGTGAAATGCTCTGGTAGTCTGGAGTATTTTGCGGGGGATTAGGATTGGCTTGGGTTGAATCACGCGATTTAAAACCATAATTTTTATTAGGAAATGTCTGAAGAAAGTTATGGTTGGGCTGGGGGGGGGGGGGGAGTCATGTAATGTCGTGGGGGTATTTAATATCATCCATAATTTACCATTGTGCTATGTATTGTCATTGATTAATATACTCTAGAGCTTAAAGATAACGCAGGAGGGGGAAGCTATTGTTAGGATATTGTGAAATATACATGAATTGATCTTAATGAAAAAGGTGTATTTCCTTAAAAGCTCTTAATATGGTTTAATTTGCATCTAATATCACTACCCCTCCCCTACCCTGCGGTGTTGCAGACTAGAAACCCCCGGTTTTCTATAATAAATGGTTCTTTTTTGCGTATAGTATAATATGAAATTTTCAACTTTTATTTCTTAGCTGTCTTTTTTTATGTTTTGACTTACTTGACTTAAGTCCCATCCGTCCTTGAAGGTCGTCTTGGGGCCTTTTTCTTCGTAATGGCGTGGATGTGCCTTTTGTATGCTTCACGGTCTTCTGCTAGGTGAAGAAGGTCCGAAAGGTGGTGAGGTACAAAGTTTTCCTTCCACCTTTTTGGGGACGACCGTGAGGACGAGAACCGTGAATTTGGCCTTCGAAGGTGATTTTTCGGAGACGGGACCGACTCATCCGTTGTACATGACCGAGCCATCGAAGTTGCTGGAGCTGGATCTTCATGAGAACTGTTTGTTGTACTTTAAGGCGCTCGAGAAGTTCCACATTTTATTGCTCGTTTTTTATGTTTTATTGCTCGTCAATTTGTTTTTATTTTTATTGTCTGTGTTTTTAAGATTTATTGTTTGGGATGCATCTCTCATGCCTAGATGTTTACATAATTTAAACATACATCTCCCCTTTATTAATATCTTGAAAGCAAATGTCCCCTGGAAATAGATACTTTTCCAAGTACGTGCCGAATTTCGATGTAAACACCTGGTTCTAATGAGTGCCAACAAATGGGGAGTCTCAGGTGTCGTGCAATAGTTTATTTTTAGAATATGGTTCAAGATACATAATATTGGAAATGTCTTCTTAGTTCTCTTGGTTAGAGCGTGTTCCATTGGAAGGGAATGACCTTTCGAGTCCTGGCGGGGTTAAGAACTCTAGAAAAAAAAGACTGTTTTTTTTAGTCAAAAATAAAACGCCGAAAAAGAAAGGCTTTTCGGCGAAAAATGTCAAAATGAGATTATCTACCAGTGATTGATGCGTAATCAGTGTGTACCGCCATTAAGTTAGGGGGGGAAAGCTTTGGGGGGTTTGGGCGAAAAAAAACAAACGCCGCAAAAAGAAAGGCTTTTGGGTGAAAAATTTCAAAATGGTATTATCTGGCAGTGAGGGATGTGCAATCATTACGTAAAGTGTTTACCGTCATTAAGTTAATGCAAAAAAAGTATTACGTGACACTGTTGTCACAATCATTACGTAAGGTGTGAGCTATAAGTGGGGATTCCCCATGGGTTCCCGTGGCAGGGTTACGCAAATTGCGTCAAGCATTTTAGACCTTTGTGTTTGAAATGGGGTAAACTGTATGACATCATTGGAGTCCAGAGGGGTGTGTCACGGAGTCTTTCCAAATGTGTTCCCTTTAATAGAACCCGTAACTGCATTGCGTAGGTGTGAGGGGCTGGTAGCTTCACTTATCTGACTCTTTAATGGCGAGAGTGTGTCGCGTGGTGTAACATACGCTTGAAACGGGGGTGAGGGGTTAGGAGGTTATTATTAAAACGTCTGTATTATATGGACCACATTCCAAGTAATCATATAATATAAAACTGAAATCTTTTAAATCTTGACATCCATCGCCTAGAAACAGGGATGCCGTGACATCAGAGGGCAAGCCGTAGAAAAACACAGGGGTTTGTCATAGAATAAACAAAAGGGTGTGTCAAAGAATAAACACCTGACCTAATCTTTGAACTCTTGCCAAGGATGGGAATTATGACAGGTGTGACTTCAGAGGGCATGCGTTTAAAATCCCATAGAAAAAAAGAGGGCATGCGTTTGAAACTGGGGAGGGCATGCGTTTGAAAGCATTGAGGCCCCACTGCTAATAATAATAATAATAAAACATTGAACCTTATGACCTATACTATAGGCAATGGTATAGCGTTGCCTCTGATTTTGTATTAAATTATTTATGTTGGTAAGACATTCTTCTAATTATTAGCGTTTTGTCCTTTTGTCTCTTACAGAGGTGGAAAATCCGGTGGATTTTCTTTGTAATAAATTAATAAAAGAGATAAAAAAATGTTCTTGAAGAAAAATAAATATCAACATTAAAACTAGATGAGCAGAATTAAAGTGTTATAATAATCACATAGTTTGTAGTAATGAACTGTAAGTAAGGAGCGACCCAGCTCAATAGAAACCAAATTCTAAAAACAGAATTTTGATACCAATAGATACATCAAGATAATCGAATTCTTATGCTGGTTTCAAATATGTAAGTTTCATCAAGTTTAGTGTTATCCATCAAAAGTTGCGAGCCTGAGAATATTTGCCTTTTTTTAAAAAGAGGAAACATCCCCTAAAAGTGATAAAATCTTAATTGTGATTAATCTTAATCACACCATCAGATTCAGCGTATCAGATAACCCTACTGTAGATAATTCAAGCTCCTATATGCAAAAATGTTGAATTTTGTATTTATTTTTTCAGCGGCTTTTTTTGCCAGAGGATGCGCGTTTATTTGTTTTTTTTCCAGGGTCGATCGTATCGACCCAGTGGTCCTAGAATATCGCGATAGGGCTCATTCGAACAGAAATCAAAAGTTCTAGTGCCCTTTTTAAGTGACCAAAAAAATTGGAGGGCAACTAGGCCCCCTCCCACGCTCTTTTGTTTCAGAAAGTCACAGAATCAAAATTTTGAAATAGCCATTTTGTTCAACATAGTCGAAAAATCTAATAACTATGTCTTTAGGTGTAAAATGAAACCCCCACAATCCGCGGGGGAAGGGCTGCAAGTTGTGAACTTTGCCAGTCGTTAGTAGTAATGTATCTATATATTTGAACCGTGCTTTTGAACCGTGCTTTTGAACCGTGCTTTTCACCCCTACATGAATATGCGTGTAGTTTAACCGGTACATTGGCTTGCCAGGGTCAGTCGCCTATTACTATGAACGGTACTTGCCCTACCAGACGGGTTTTCTAATGTGACACTCATTTTTTTGGGGGGTCAAACAGAGAGAGAGCGGCGGTCACACTAACTTGATTAGTAGTTGGATTCGGATATAAGGAGTAATTTTCATTGTAGTTCATATTAGTAAGAGAATTGAATTCAGAGAGAGAATAGTTTATTTGAGAGGATATTAGTGGTGAAAAAATGAGTGGTGCATTTACATTATTGGAGATTAATGATGGAACCGACAGCAGCAGCAGCAACGATATACGAGTACCCAATGTAGCTGTGGAAATAACCGCTGGCTGTAGACTATGCCTTGAATGGGATAGTATGTATGCTAGATACGTGATATCATTAAGCAAGTTTAAGCAGGAGGAGCAACTATGTTTTGCTGGAAAAGTGAATATTCTCCATATAAATAAACTTTGGTCAGCATTAGATGTCCTATTGAAATATATTGATGAGAACAAAATGCATCAGTGAATATTATTATTGTAATTAGGCTCAATAAAATTGCTTCTAAATCAATGGTATTTTTTTTTTTCTTTAGTAGACTAGCGTATATTTTCTAGAGTGCAAAAAAAAATTCTGGTTAGTCTGAAGCTGGTTTTGACAGAGTTAGGACTCTAAAGAAAATGGATAGATTCGAGAAATAGCGAATCATGATGAATCTAGTTCTTGTGCAAAAACGTTTGATTCTAGATGATGGTTTTATAGAGTTGTCTATTCAAATTAGGATATTTCTTTGGGGAATGCTTGTTGATATAATGAAAACTGATTCTCCCTCATTAGACAATTTTATGAAGCTTCTACGTCGTGATCCAATTACATTTACACAATTTAATGATATATTGATCAAAACACGGAAAAATGATATTGTGGATATGCTTTTAAATATTAGTTTTGAAATTTAGGACTTTTTTCATGAGAAAGATGGTGCTCAAGGATGATTTACTCCTCTCTCTCTATCTCAGATAATTTTGTTGTTGCTAGCTCAGTTTCATTGTGGTAGTGAGAGTGTCAACACATGACAAAATGTTTCATAAATGTCTGTTATGTATGTACTCACTGGGCAGCTGGTCATCATCATGTGAGAATTGCACAATGATTGATGAGTATGATAAAAAGTGTAGATTATGCGACCCGTGTAAATTGCATAGAGGATATGCTGTGCAAATTAAAGGCTGTAATTCCTGTCTTGAAGAGGTGTGTGACTCTCATCCTAGAGGACACCTATGCTCCAATTGTCATTATGATAAATGTAATCAGTGGGAAAATAAATATCCCGGTATGATTGGAAAGTATCCTAACCGTGATTTTAGTTTATTGCTGCGAGAATGGTATCTTCGTGGTTTTAGATTTTTCTGGGAGGAGGACCCGGGTCAACGATTCAACTGTTGGAACAACTAAAGAATATGGTTTCTACATGGTTTCTACGTCATCGTTGTGAAGATACTGAGTGGTATGATTATAAGCCCACTGATTTTTATTTGGCGGTGACGGAATGTGATTCGACACTTGAGGACACTATTTGTGAAATTGCTTCAAATAAGCAAATTGAAACATGTGAATTCTATAGAATGAATGAGAATAGTATCATTGACTATGCAAAGAGATATGACAAGAGTGAAGTCACACTCTACTGTAGAAAATGTGACCCTGACATAGCAGAACATCAGGATCAGTACAATGTGAATTCAGATACTCTACCTGCACTAGTTGTTGTCGACAAATACCTAGTAGTGGATGAAATCTAAAGAGTAGAAAAGTCGTTTTATCATGTATATAAATTTTTTTTTATTAATAAAAAATTTCACATACATCTTTAGAAAATTTTATTCTTAGGGCACTAAAATAAATATTAAATACACTTGTAAGTATATTCTCCACTAGAAAATCGTTCAATCGAGGTAGGTTAACGTAGATGTTGAGAAACTGCTAGTAGGTTTAGCCACGACATCTTAACATGAAAAAGATTAGTGCTTGAAAGCCGCATGTCATAGTCGTTAAATCTGTAATCGTCGTTGATTTTGAATAATGCTTTTAACCCTAATTTCAATAACGTTGCTGATGTATTGAGCTTAGAATTTATATGATAGGCCAAAAGGATAAAAAAATTCAATATTCTTCGCTGTTTGAAAGATGCATAGCCAATGACCGGTCTTCAAAGTCGATTGACTGCTATTAACAATGATTAGGGTATTTTTAAATCTTGTAATTTTTTCAATGAAGTCCAAAGGTATGCAATAGGACTTGTACTGGGACATTTAAGGATCCATACCAAATGCATTGATTATTTGGTTTTTGTTAATGGTGCAAGGTCTAGTAGAACACTGCCATCAGGCGTGATTTCCCAATAGGTTTCAAATTGACTCAGTGATATTAGCGTGATACTCTCGGTCAGAGCATTGGCAAATGTACACTCTAAACGTACATTCCCTGTTCGTACTATGGTTATATCCTGAGTCTTTGACAAGTCCAAAACAATAACCCCATGTTTTTTTGAACACATTGAATCGGTTAGTCTATTTTCAAATAGTTGAGAGTCTTGATCAAGGGACTGCATAGTCAACTCTTACAGAGTTCTATAGGATTTTTTATCAAATAATAGAGTGTACAGTGGACTACCATACACTTTGCAAATGAGGCTAGATAGACCAAAAAATTTAAAATCATGGGGGGATTCAGTCCAGGATCCAACGGCACTGCCACTCTTCACAAAGGCCAAAGCCAATTTTGATGGGATTTCTCCATTGATAAATGATGAATCGCTATAGCTACGAGAGCCGGTGGCAATGTGAAGTTGATTGGTGATCGTATGGGGGACAAGAAGTTTAATGTTGTTACCATTGGTTCTTAGCTTTTCCACTGCCAATGCAACAGAGCTCATAACTTGTTGTTTTTGAACGTGGAGAAATGCCAATGTGATAATGACATTTGCATCGGGTGCTGCAGGAAGTGTTTTTCTCAAAATGAAATTTGATGGGGCCATCTATAGCTTTATGTCAATCTTGACATTGGGGGGTAGCCATTGGGATATATTGAATATCTCATGATTTAATTTTCCAACTAAATGATGCTCCTGGGTCACTGCAGTAGTCAACTCACCGTCAGTATCAACACCTGATCGATATTCATAGCCTAATGATTGTCCTCTCCACTCCTTGTAAGCCTTTGGTGTCATCATCATAAATTGTATGTAGCTTGCATAGTTTGATAAATTATTGCTAGTGCTCACCAATGTTCCATTAATAAATACATTAATCTGTTTGAATAGGTTGTGTAGAATACAGTTTTCATAGGAGAGACCATCGCCGGTATTTGGAGTTGCAATTATCTGACTTTTTCTTCACCACAACATTTAAATCAATAAATTTTGAAGACAAATCAATGAAATAGTCTTCATTGGAAAATATTTGAAAGTGTATATTTGCCTAGAGGGACTGTGGGGGATGTAACTGTTCATAGTAGTCATACTCGGCACTGGCATCAACACTTTCAGCATTGAATAGATTCAATAAGGGAGTGAATGATGGATATGATTCTTGGTTAGGGAGATAAGTCATCCTAAGAGAAGAAACACTTCTTTAATCTAACAATCCTTTCCTTTTTTTCTTCTTCTTCTACTTATTGGTCTTCCTTGTTTTATTCCTCAAAGTCCTTGTTGATGTCCTATGCTTCCTGCCTGGGTGGAGACTGATGAGTGAGTGATGTGAACGCATCCTTTTCAATCCCTCCCCATTTTGTCGAGATTTTACTTGCTCACCAACGGCTCTTGCTGAAGATCTAACATTCTCCTTAACGCTCTCCTTGAAATTCTTGCCAGACCCCCAGTCCTGTAGTGTGGAGGCAGCAAAATTTGATGCAGCAGGTACAAGATATTTTCTGGCAAGGGGTAGTGCAGAACGAAATAGTCTAGCAAACCAGCTACCAAGACCATATCCAGACATTGTAGTACGCCCCTTGTAGTAGTCCAATCCATTGCCTATTTGACGTGGACTCAAAGCACCAACATAACAATCGATATCGGGACAGACAAATGGAATTCTCCTATTTTTCATTTTAGGTGATTGTGCTGTCGTTGACAATGGGTCGAAAATGACATGTAATCACTGATAAGCCTTTTGTTATTGCTAGAGAGATCACCCAATTCACTTCTTAGTGTTAACTGACAGAGTTCCAAATACGAATTGTTTACAGGAACATACTGAAGATGCTTTATATTATAGTCATGAACAAGTTCATGAGTTTTCGTTCAAGAACACGTAGGAGGGGGACATTTGAATTACTAACTCTCGATGTTTCTACAAAGGATGCATAGAGAAATATGCAAGAGTCCGAGGCAAACCTAGGTGGATAGTCAGCAAAAATAACTTAAGTCATGTCTAAAACGGCTCCAGCACCTTTTTAATCGATTACTTTCTGTTCATAACTGAAAACGTCAATTATATAGTCACGTAGAACGAGTGTATTAGAGTTTGGAGGTGAGGTGCTTGAAATCCTATCGTGCTCAAACTACTAATTAAAATAAAATTTACCATTCCTAAGATATGAGATTTTCTATTGATTGTACGACACAAATCTCCCACCACAAGTCATATTAACAAGTCACAAATCATATTAAATATATTTCAATTTGGCATGTGGATATTCACTAGATTTAAGTGCTTCAACCCATTCATAGTCGACATAGTTCAACCCTTTTATAGTCCAATCGAGTGGTATAACTTTTATATCATACACATGATCTTTTCTCAGGATGTCATAAGTATGTTTGAGAATACAGCCGACAAGAGCCACTTCATATGCACCGTCAAATTTGATGGCAGGGGAGAGTTTTGTCCAAAAATCACTTGTCGTATTCAAGTCATTGTAGAGAGGATCGGAAACGTTGGACATGAATGTTACATAGAAATCATTGGGCATTGTCAATATCTTCAACACCGATCCAAGAATCAAAATCAGAGTTGTATCCTAGCCACCGAACAAGTAACTGTTTCTTACCCCTACGAGTACGTGCCTTTAATATCTTTTCAATTTTATAGATTTCACTAGCATTTTTAACTTTTTGTATTTCTTATTCATAAAAACCACCGATAATCTCTTCATCTTTGGTATAGCGCAGGAGATCTGTTTTGTTCATGTTGTCTATAATATTTGTAACTTTAAAAAGTTCTCTGGACCACAAGTAATTCGACTTTTGAAAAACATTTGTGGTTAGATCAATTATACCAGTATCGCCAACATAGAATTTATTTTTCATCTCTTTGACAGCCAAGTCATTCCAATATGGTTTAAGAAAGGTGTCAATTTTATCATGATCAGAATGATGAACTTCCGTTGGCGTAGAGTTGGACAATGATCGATGAGGTCGTTGATTATAAATCAACATGATTTTATCTAGATCATGAATAAAAGCCGATGTATTTTTCAATGTACAATATCTTGAAATTAAAAGTCTAATAGTTCTTATCAATCGTTTGGCCAATGCAGCCTTTATAGGACTGTGACTATGATAGAGCAGTGTACTATATTTCTATAGTGCTTGTTCTACATGGGGGTTAACAAATTCACTACCACGATACGTTTGAATTTTTTTATACGAGTCCTGTTCAAGAATAATTTCAATGGCCTAAGAAACTTCCACACCTCTCTTTGGTCGCCCTGGAATTGCAGATGCATAATGACAAAAAACACTGATGGGAAGTAGAATGTACTTGTACTGTGTATTGTGACGTCCTTGAAGCTCATCTAGAGTCAGGAGATCTGCTTGCATTGTATGCAATGGGTAAAAGGCTTTAGTTTTCGATATTGATTGGCACGAAGTCTATGATTTCTATGCAGAGTGTAAATTGATTCATTTTTTTAGATAGTCTTGTACACCTTTAGTCTGAACACCAGTGAATTTGGACAAAGTGGTGTGGGACCTTCAACTCCCCGCCTCACCAATATTTTCATAAACACCTTTCAGAACTTCAACCATTTTGAACGTAAACACGTTGTGTAACGTCCGCTACACTTTTGTATTCTGGCTGTTGGTGGTGGTGGTAGTGACGTTGACTTGATACGTTTTCGCTTTTGTCTAGATATCAGTGGTGTGCTAGTATTTTCCAAAATTGATTTAAAATCTTCTTCTTCTTCTTCTTCAAGTTCATTTTTTGATGGTCTCAATGTTGTTGATGATGATGATGATGATGATGATGACGCATGTTCATTTAATTTTTTTGAATTTGTCTATTGCCAATAAGAGTTTTGGGGAAGTTTAATGTATTTAGAAAGTTGTATAGATGAGTGTCAAATGATAATAGTCCTTTACGATTTGTAACCATGTCATAGATTAAATCAAGTAGATTATAGCTCTTGCTTTGAATTATAATCCCTTTCCCAATGCTCTAAAATTGAATGTGATCTTGACCGCTTTCCAAGAGATAGGCGAGGAGTCATGTTATTTTTTCACCCAAATATTTGGAGCTTTGCTTTAAAAAGTTAACTAAAAATTAATACAAATACACCATCTTTAAATTTGTCCCAGAAGCAGAATCCTGTGGAGATGATTCTTTTTTGGGATCAATACCAGCAGCAGCAGTGGGCTTCGACCAATAGGACTTGTGTTTGTCCACTCGGCGAAGTGCATCTTGAAGTAAAAGCAGTTTTTTATCATCCTCAATATTCTCATTGTCAAGGAATTTACTCAGATTGTTCTCAAAGTGTTCGACGGGTGAGAGAGCGAGTTCTATTGGAGTCAATTTATAGGTTTTTTCCATTCTCACTAGAGAAAACTGTTTACAAGTCCTGCAATTATTGGTAGTAAAAATGTGAAAAAGCTACCGCCCGCCTGAAGAAGTCGTTTCCTTTTAAAATTCCTCACTTTCTTTTTAGAGGTCAATGTACGTACAATGGAACGATGTTGCTTTGCCTGTTGCTTAACTACTTCTGGCACTTGAACATTACCCTCGGTCAAATTTAAACAAAGTTCGGGTATTAGATTAATGAAATCATTGTCAATACTGTGTTTGAGTATGGCTTTCCCAAGCGGAGGTTTTGAAGTGCTTAGAACTGAAAACAAATGTCTATTTTCATGTAGTTTCTTCAGTCTCATGATAGCAACTAATAGGTCTTTTTAGTGTTCACGGGGAGATATACTGTAATTTCATTGTCAAAAATATCTGTGACTACACGCAGATCCTCGGGTGTATTTTGATTAAGATCCAATAGGATGTAGCCGTAGGGTTTATTAGTTGCCTGATTGTATGCTGAGAGCAGAAATTTGGGGGCTCCATGATAGATTTTTTTATTGAGTGTTATTAGCGAGCTAGAATCATGAATAACTCTGTATATGAGGGAATAGGTATAGTTTAAAGCAAGGTTTTGCATACATTTGCTATGGGGAAAGAGCTTTTGTTTAGTTCGTGTGACAAAAATCTGCTCGTAATGAGATTAAACGTTGAATTGTTGCGGTATTTCATGGGACTATTTTTCAACAGATTCAGCCAGATCGTCAATGATCAACCAAGAGTTTTGTTCAATAATGCTGAAAACATCAAGTCCCTGTATGAATTGTATCTGCACCAACGCCGTCGTGGCAATTGCTTTTATTTTATCACATGACTCCTGCCAAATACTGTAACAATAGTCGATTTTTTTCGGCTTTTCCACAAACATTTTATCGCAATTTTTAATTATTTTAGTTAAGAGTGTTGTTTTGCCCGACATTGACGGTCCACACAGAAACGATCTGAATGGTGTTTTAAATTGATACATTTTCCCTTCAAGAGTTCACCTAGACAACTAACTGTAGACTATGGCTGTCTAATGACTAAATAATTTCCCTATTACTACTCCGTTCAAGAATAATAATAATAATGAGAAGAAGAAGAAGACGAATAAATAATAATATTTTATTTTATTAAAAATAAAAAATTAAAAGTACTTTTAAAAAATACTATATTGAAAAAAGGCACATTAAACATGAATAAAAAAAATACACTTTTTAATTTATTTTTAATAAAAAATACAACATTTACATAACCAGTAGAAAAAAAAACACTTAAATAAATATACTTTTTTTTTGTTTATTTATAAAAATAATACAAATTTAATGGAATAAACCTCTTAAAATAATATCATACAATTTTAGTTCCAACATTTTAAATTTTAAAATCTCCCCCTCCGGGGGTAGCCGCGGTGGTGGCCGGGGGTGGGCTGGGAAGCATCGGGTGCCGGGAGCGGGGGCCCTCTGCGGCGGGCCCGGGCCAGGGCTGGCATTAAATACTGGAAATTGATCTGCCTTGCACACACACACACACACACACACATTGAAAATTGTTTGTGATAAAGAAAAAAAACAAAAAAAAACACCTAATTACCCAAAAACCCCTCCCACCCAATTTATACTTTTTTTTAATGAATTTAAGTTAATTTTTCTAGACCTAGTTGTTTTCTGTACTCTATACATTCAACTCGGTCTGAAATTAAATAATGACCGTGTGGTAGTACCTTCACAATATCCTCAAGTACATGGACTTTGTCCGATATGGCAAACATGGAATTTTTGTCAACTCTAACTGGGTAGTTTTTAAATTGTAAAGAGCAAATCACCATTACTTTTACCCTTGGCACTAAACTATGTTCCACACAGTTTCTATACACAATCATGTCTAAATTATTTCTTAGAAAGTGTGTAGGTACCCCCTTGCAAACTTGTTTGATATCCTTGCCGTGCGTTTCCACACAGTATACCTTCGGACCAGGAAACACACCACTGGATATCAGATCGCTACCCGTTTCAGATTGTAACATTAACAATTGATTTGGGGCCTGGCGTTTTACTAGCTCTGGGTAGAGGGATTCATCCCAATTAGTGTAGTCCATTCGTGAGCTAATGTACTCGCCATTTTCCAAATCATTCAATAGATTTTCAGTTTTGACTTTTAACAGGAGTGAATCAGTGTCACCGTAATACACTTTAACTTGTCACTCAATCGGCCACTGTACCTGATATACATCGGACTGATACTAAAACATAAGTACCTTGTATAGTACGGTCATCGCACGCTTACTTGCGTTATTTTTATTTAATACACTGTTCCTTATATTTTGGTTTAAAAGCTGAATCTCTGGGGCAAGGACAGTGACCGTTGTGGCGGGTAGCCCCGCAATGAGTCGGGAAGTCTCTGTGGTAATGGTTAAGATGTCACATCGACTTCTGTGTCGTACGCTCTCGCACATTTTACCGAAAGCTGAGTTCAAAATGAGTTTATAGACTTCTTTTTCAACTTTCGTTTTAACTTGTGAACGCTTACTGACAAAGGTGTCAATAAACGTTTTCATGTAAGGCTTTTGATCAAATTGAAGGGCTCTATGAATCTTTGTGACCTTGAAACCATTGGACACCATCCATTTCAATAGCACGTGATGAACAACGATATTCTATTTCGGGTTGAGGTCGGCAATTATTTTTTGTTTTGAAGGTACCCATTGCATACTCCCGTCATATAATAAATATAAATTGTAGGGGCTCAGAGAGTCCCTACCCACAGGTCTATTTATGCACGGAAAAACAAAGTCTTTTACCAAGTCATGGATTTCCATGGGTATTTCACCGTCAATTTCAAAAAATCATCCCTATGCCCCATTCTCCTCAACACTAGTAATGTCAGGGAAATTCGAAGCACACAGATTGTTAAGCCATTTATAATTGCCACACGGCTAACAGTAGTGAGACATTGTCGATGGGTAAAGAACATTCATATCCAAAAAAACTGCGTCCGACTTTTCATCGGTGTGCTGTCCACTCGGATCAGTTTTCATGATACGATCTCCGTGAAAAACATGGCCACCCCTCATTGATATCTCTACAAATATATGCTGATCCACATTGGCGATCAAACGTATTTTTTCTTTGCTGATTTTAAGTATCAAGTCCATCACCGCATGGGGAGTGGCAAAATAATAACCTAACTCCAACCAAAATTCCCCATAGATTTTATCCGTATTTTTGCACACAATGTTCAGAAAAGTTATTACTTTACTGGTCAAGTAAATTTTACAGTAATCCCATCCATTTTTACATCTGCCCTTTGCCCAAACCCTCTTAGCAAATTCGTAGTCACTAGTGGTGCACTCACTCTCAGTAAGAGAATTGTAAAAAGCTTCAATGGGCGGTAGCGACACCTCAACTAGCCTCGAGCCAGAGTTGTAATAATCATATGGATACGTACCCTTACACGTTAGTAAATCATACATATCATCACCGGGGACACGCTGTTTGAGGAAGGGTAAGCTATCAAAATTGTCACTTTTCTGTACCTCAATCAATTGACTCAAAGATTTGGGGAAGAAGCTGAAAGAGTCTAAAACACCGATTTCATTCAGGCACGTGTTACCCTTGTCAACTGTTTTCCACATGCATTTTCGCAGCAGTAGCATCTCCGATGATTTGGGTATGATCTTATATGAAAAAGAACCATCCATTCCTGTATCATCTATAACCTCACCCGGGACAATGTGGTCATTCACCGGTAGAGCAAAATTCAAGTAATAATTGGAATTTTGTACAAGAAAAGTCACGAAATAATGCTTTGTAACGTTTAAATTACATGAACGGGTTGCTCTTCCTCTCAAGTTCCTCCCCCCATGTAAGGTCCTGCCATAAATGATCATGGTCGATCACCGTTCTCTACCCCCCCGTCCCAACACAGTCACAGGATACTCCCTTGCAAAACCAAAACGGTATAAGAAGTTTAGTGGCCGCTATTCTATCTGGTGATATGACCAGAGGACAGTTCGTATGACGAAGGCGCAAAATTGCACTGTTTGCTGTTTGTATTAGGCTGGCAAATACCGAGCGCATACAGTCTTCACTGTCACCCAAAATCTCAAATACCTCCAACACTTGCATGGTATTATTGGAATCTCGTTGCGCGTGAGCGTAAGAGACCCCTTTGGCTTCATGTATTTTAACACGATTAGAATTTGACGGATCACGCACGTCTATCAGTTTAGCTTCGCAGTCTAAAGCGATCTTATTGCTCTGCAGGAGTCTGTTTTGAAAATTTTTAAAATGTCAGATGGCTCTATCTCCGCCTACCGTCTCCATAGCCTTGTATCCATGACGTTTACAGTGTTTCATGTGGTGCTCAAACTTTAAATCAGTCCAATAGCTTGAGAGACATGTTGGACAGTAGTAACGTACACCACCCTAATTTTTGCCCTCACTTAGAACCCTACTAATATCAGCAATTGGATTGAAATGACCAATTGAATCGGAGTCTGTGGGTGGAGTGTATAGAAGCCACACCCAATGTTCTACTGATTCAATTGAAGGAGCCCGCACTGGAAATAATACACCCTTCTTATCGGAACGCTGACCCTCTTCAAATTCTGTTTCATGCTGTAAAACCTTGAGACCAATCTTTAAATGGGCTTTAGCCCGCTCAAAAATATCTATTCCTTTTAGTGTCACGGACAATTGACAATTAAACAATTTAAATCTACATTTGAGAGCTTTGAACCCTCCTCACCATTAACTTCCAATTTATCCAACTTTGTCCTAGATGCATCTATTTGAAGTGGTCTGTATACTGCAATTAAAAATGCATACTTGAAACACTGCAGCCTCGTATCGAAACAGATTCGTTGTATCCCCCTACACCCCTCTAAATCTGAATGATATTTTAATTCAATATTGCTCCCTCCCCCTTTTCCAATAAAATCCCTTTTAAACCTACATATTTTAACATTTAAACTTTCAATAAATAAAACCACAGATCCACTACCCCCCTCGTTATAATTTTCCCACGTACTTTGAATACTATTAGTCCAATTTATACAAAACTCCCAATAACTTTATAAAGATGGTCGTATCGACAAGGTCTTTGCGGGAAGAGTTTTGATTACATCTCACATGTTCTTTAATTTAAAAAAAATATTTTTAGCGAGAGTTGTACTTTTAAACTGACCCCAACCCCCCAACCTCCGAGCGGCTGTAATAGAATTGCTTAATCATTATTAGTCTCTAAATTTGTAATGTTCAAGGTGTATGTTATTATATCCCCCGACGTTCAAGATTTGAAGGGGTCACCAAATTCGGCACTGTAGACCAATGTATGACGCAAGACAGAGTTGGAGAGAAACAAATCTGCAAGAGGGGATACTGTTGCTGTTGTTGTTGTACTACTACTACTACTAACTATATAAATAAGTGGAATGGAGCAGGGCGAAAGGGAATTGTCGATAACACCACCACTCAAAGTGTACTAAAGAACATTTTGTGGAGATGCCATGAGGTTGCCTAGGGCATATTCCGAAATGCTTGGGGACAATGGATCGATCCAGCCGATTTTGTCTTGTCCTGGAATTCTGTCATGAGGATCCAGCTCAGTTGCAGTAGCAATATCACATCGATGTTCACGAATTAAACTATATACCCACTCTAGATCCTCAAACATATCAAAATCACAGGTTAAGTCGTCTAGGCTAACCATTTCCCCAAAAACATCATTAAGGAAACCCCTACGCCACTCCATATTCTCTAAAACTAGTATAGCTTCATCACTGAACTGCGTTGGTGGTGAAAGAATTGGTCCTGTAAATTCAGTTGTTTCATCACTCAATGGTGGCGGTGGTGCTATATCATTAATATTTAGAAAAAAGGTTTTATTTTTTATTTAAAATAACCATTATTTTTATAAAGTTAATAAACTATGTCAATTTTTCATAGTCATTGTCCCACCACCTGAACAATTAAAAGAAGAAGAAAAAAAAAGCTACACTGCCATATGTCTTTCATAAGGACAACTGAACGTGTTAAAAATATATATTGTTTTAGTCAGGAAAATGAAGTCTGATTCTTAGAGGATAAGTTAAAGCAAGAGAATGATATATAAAATTAGTGGTTTTATTCAAAAAATTTTCAGAATAAAAACGCAAAATATGGGTCCAACTCTAGTGCTTGACCCTCTTGAATATAACTCTCAATAAAATTCGACCATCGTTCAACCGATGCAGTATGCTCTATGAAACCTTGCTCTTCAGCTTCGGTTAATGGACACGAAGCCCATACATCGGTTGCTGGTGTTGGTGTAACTTTCTCGACAATCCGAATTTTCCTATGTCTTTTGGCAACGGATTTGTTTGAAGTTGTGGACGTAGTTGACCTGGACTAAATAAATCATTTTAAGAGAGAAGAAATTTTTTTTTCTCCATCCATATCAACAATTAAAATGCTGGATGGTCCTTTTTAGAGCCCCCCGGGGAGGACCCTTGGGAACCGGGAGCCTCCTTTAGGGTAGGAGGATCGAAGTCCTTTCGAGTTGTGGTATCGGACTTCACAACACTGTTCAAATAGAACAGCCTCAAATTCTTTCTCGAAAACATCTTTTAAAATGTCCCTAACTTTCTCCATGAAATAATTGCTTGAAATGAGCATAAATGTGTTCGCCCAAATAATGTTTCTTGACATCACTGTGATGACATATTTGGAAATTATTAAAAAACCTTTTTTCCTGTGTTAGTATATCTTTTTGGAGATAGACTTCCTGTTATAATAAAGCTCAAGTTGCAAGGCGCTCTTAAAATTCGGATTATGCCTGTCGAGTGGATTAAAAATTCAAGCGTTCCGATGGGAGATTTGATAGTCGCAGGATATGTGCAAAAGCTTAGTGCAAATACATATACCAGTTTAAGAATGGTTGTCAACTGTGAAATAGTGAATTTTTTTTATATAGTTAGTTTGTTTAAAGGAATATTGTATTATTGCGTTAGAAAACATCTGGCTTAGAAGAGAAGTTACAGGTAAAGTTTTTTAGAAATGCATTATAAGCTACTTCAGTGCTATAACCATTCCTTTATATACTGCTAATTTTGTTAATGAAAGAAAATAAAATAGGATTATTATAGAATAGTTTAGAAACAAATTTAAGTTTTACTCATCAAAAGTTATGCGCTTGAGAAAATTTACCCTATTTTTGAAAATAGGGAAAGAAAAAAAATTATATATATATACTTACAAATTCTGACTGGGCTGCTGTACCTGAAGTACTTGAGATAGCATGAAGGAGGTGAACCGCACGATCTAGAGTAGGCTGGGCTGAGGCATTATGAGAAGCAGCCCACTCTCTCTTCAATTTCCTCCCAGCTTGCATAGAGGAAACAGCGGCATGAGAGGGCCCTGGCATTAAAAGTTGCGTAGCCATTGGCTGGTCCAGACCATGTATAATTGAACCAGCATATTTGATGATAGAAGGCCTTGCAGCTTGCATCAATGTAGCATCGTTCCATCGTTCCAGGTTTCTTTTCCGAAGGGGGGTAATTGCACGAATCCTCTTCCTTAAAAAGAAGACAAAATTTAGCATGAAAAAAAAAACAATCCCCTTTTCAATTTTGTTGGATAAATGCTTAAGAGGTCAAATTTTGCCCTCCTCTTGTTTAAAGGCAAAAAGTTTATTGCTCATTAAGGCGTGATGTACATAATGGCTTAAAGGTGCTCCTTCCTTTCTTCTTACTGCTAAATATTACCGAAAATTTTATTTTCTTCTTCGGTTTATTTTTGTAGAGGCTTGTTTTAAAACCCTTTATTATACTTGAGTTGTTTTTTTTTGTTTTGAGGTATTTTTTATCCAAAGTATATTCAAACCAGGATATTATTTCCATATTGTGAAGGTCAAGATATAATTGGCCTATTATAGCTATAGCCATTTTATATATAGCCCGTTGCAGCCATTATGAGAGAAGCCAAATAAAATTTTGTTAATAACATACTGCTAATTATGATATTATGAATAACATATGATGAAGCAGGCTTTGGCCAAATCAAGTGCTGTACTTGGCTTAATGGGGTGTAAAATTATTAATAGTCATGGCTGGCTTTTGCATTTTAACAATAATACCGTTTAGAAAAACGGGCCAACTAGCAGGTGTTCTTACTGTGCAGGTTAAAAAATTATTTATTAAATTGAAAATCATAATGCAAGGCTAATAGCGAAAGTCTTTAAAGAATTAACCACAAATCCACAATTAAAAGGTAATTAAAAAGGTTTGCTGATATGTTTACGTGAAATTAGGTAGGTGAAAATTGTACAAAACTAATTCGTTTGAAATTTTGCCATCTTTTAATGAATTGCACCGTTTGTTTATAAAATAAGTGAAAAATATATAAACAACAACGAAACCACTTTAGTCTGTGGATAAAGGCATATTAGTGTATTCCATTACACAAAGAATAAAACTTTATTCATATTAAAACTAAATATTACAAGCTGGTAATACAACCCTGTAAAGAAAAAAATTGAGAAATCAAAAAATATTTTGGTATATTTCAGGTTTAGTAACAGCTGAAACATCCCGATGAAAAATTTAGTTCAGCTTTCAATCTGACTCTCAGTTTATATTAGCAAAACATGATTTTGGTCTCGGAGAAACATATGAAGGATTTGTGGGTGATTTTTTCTTTTCTTCCAACCTCAAACGAGCCAGAATTTTTAACAGATTTTTTTTTTTTTTAAACTCAAGGACAACAACTAATCCGAAAAGAATTAGTAAATCATTTAATAGAACAGAAAAGTTGCAAGAATATTGAAAAAATTACAAAACTCCAAAACACTTAAGTCCCGTAAGAACCAACTTGTTCTTAGAGGATCTCATATCCACAGTGCTCTAAATTCAAAAACAGCACAAGAGACAGGTATATAAAATGACAAATATAGCAAATTATAGGAAAAGTGGCACGCGTTGCCAGATTCGGAGGGGAGGTGGTTTGAAGCCCTTCTCTTCCGCTTTGATGCAGTGGCAGATCCAGGGGGAGGGGCACGCCCCCCTAGCGTAGTCGAAAGTAGCGCAATTCGACTCACTTTACGGGTTTATTTTTACAGTTTAAAATTTATATCACGTCTTTTTTTTTTTTCAAGGTTGAGTTCACGGGCCAAAACATGTGGCTTAGATACCACAAATTTAAATGTATTTTAAGCCGCGGGTTTTATTTGTTTTTTCTATGCGTTAATAATTTTGTGAATAAGAATGTGTGGCGCTTCTGTCTGCATGTCTTTATAACACTATTAATTATTCAATGATATTTCCTTTTGTTATTTGGTGTTAATTGTTACTGCTCTGTCCTAAAGTCTGGGGGGCTTTTGCCCTCTTATTTATTTGGTTTAGGTTTAAAATGACTTGAAGGTAGTTCCTTTTATATTACTTTATGACTCTAATATGTTTCAAAATGGACGGCTCGGTCAAGTTCATCTGTTGTGTGTATGTTTAATTTATATTTTACCCCCGAGGTACGCGTTTTTACTATACTCTTGCTTGGTTGGGGTTTTTTGTCAGGGGCTAAGCCCCCCTGAAATTTGAATTTACTAGTAAAGCGTTTTTTTATTTTTTTTTTGGGAAATAAAAGAATGAAAATCGTACTCACATTGAAAATTGACGAATCCATTGTTTTCAAAGTTAATAATATGTAGTGTACTATAAACAATGTATTAAAACATAATGAAAATTGGAATGCAGTGTATGAACATTATATAGGGTTTTGCTTGAGTACACTGTACCTTGCCAAGTTTTTTAAAAAAACCAACTAATCAAGTTACCATATGGAGTAATCGCCAGCTCTCCCTAACCGACTGACCTCAAAAAAATGAGTGTCACATTAGAAAACCCGTTTGGTAGGGCACGTACCGTTCGTAGTAATAGGCGACTGGCCCTGGCAAGTCAATGTACCGGTTAAACTACACGCATATTCATGTAGGCGTGAATGTAGGGGTGAAAAGCACGGTTCAAAAGCACGGTTCAAAAGCACGGTTCAAATATATAGATACATTACTACTGTCGTTTACATATAGTATTTGTTATTGGAAAGTATACAGCTATTTTGTTGGGGGGGGGGGGTTGTGCTTGGGGTGGATTTATAAGGCAAGAATCGTTCTTGGGGTGGGAGACTTCTGGGGAGTGAATATTCTAAAGGAAATGTTGCACTTGGGGGTTTTGACAGAACTACTAGGCTATATGAAATTCTTTTTAATTGTCTTACATTCTCTTTGCCAAATTTTTTATAGGAAGATGTTCTCTGGGAAGTATCCAGGGGCTTTTTCCCTCGTGTTTTGTTTTCTGGGAAATAATTTCCACGGAAGGGGGCATTTCTGGAGTGATCGAGAAACCGATTAGAGATTAAAGTCTTATTCCAATGAAAAAATGCTAAGAGAATTTTCACGTTGAATCGTCCACAAGTAATTTTACAGAGAGGGGGGGGGGGGATATTCTCAGCGAGGAAGAACTGTCTGGAGGGAATTTGACGGGGGGGGTGGACTTTACGTTGGATGAAATTTCCACGGAGGAGTTTTACGTGAGGGGTAGGGGTATATTCCATAGAGGGAAAGCCAGATTTACCGGCATTATTTGAAAAACGAACAGAAATTATGTCATATATGAAGCATCGCCCCCCTCTTCAATACCTTACTCTTTACGCTAAAGGTTGACTGTTTAGTAAAAATAAAATGCAGGGGCCGTTTAATTAGAACAATAAGAAGCTTTTTTAAAAGTACTAACAACTTTAGTGTAAAGAGCAAGGTATTGAGGAGGGGGCGACCCTTTTTATCCGGAATAAATCTGCCAAACTTAATTGGCAAATTGTGTTTTAATTTTTCATGTACTGTGAGCCAAAATTGAACCTGCGTTAGTTGAAAAATGTTCAGAAATTAAACAAAAAATTTTTTTTTAGCTCAAAGTTAAGGAGCGACATTAAAACTTAATAACGAACAGAAATATTTTGACACTTTTTCACAAATCTACTTTTTAAAACAATGAAAAACTTTAAAGTAAAGAGCGAGGCATTGAGGGGGGACAGCCCCTTTCATATACGGAATAATTTCTGTCCGTTTTTAGTTTTAATGTCGCTCCTTACTTTCAGTTTTAAAAAAAACTTTTTTTGTGTGTGTTTAATTCGAAGATAAATTTCGAAGAGAAATTACAATAAATAACCGTGTCAAACTCAAAACGAGCAGAAATCAACATAAGTTGGGCTCAAAACTTCTATGCCTTCCCAAGGCCAGAACAAAATTTGCACTTTATTGAAAAACATATAATGTTTTTACTTTTGTAACTTTAATTAATCAAATATATTAGTATTTTGATTACTAAATATCAGTATATGTATATTAAACTCACAATGCACATTCATTTTTTTTTTCAGTAAAGTGCAAATTATCTTCTGGCCATGGGAAGGCATAGGGGTTTTGAGCCCAACTTATGTTAATTTCTGCTCGTTTTGAGTTTGAATCGGTTATTTATTGTAATTTTTGTTCGTTTTGGGTTTCATTTATTTGTCGATGCTGATTTATGGTAGTTTCATGCTTGGTAGATTATTTGATTTTATTTTTGCTCATTTTTTTAATGGAGTTCTTTACTTTTCTTTGAAAAACTTATTTTGTGGAAAAAGTTATTTTTATTAATTTCTGTTCGTTTTATATTGAAATAGTCTTTTCAGAGAAAAAGAAAATAATACTTTAAATCTTTTCGTTTTTTTAAGAATTTATAGTTTGGCCTGCTATTTGTATGCTGGAGAAAAATTTTCAGCAATTTTTAACAACATATACCCTCTTAAAAATCGTAGTGTACAAATAGTAGTGTTTAATTTAGTTTCATACCTCCTCTAGTTGACCTGAAATGGAAAACTTGATACCATTCGCAAAAAAAAAACTCTTTACATTCTTTGATAGCTTGGATACACTTACGCTATTTTGATTTGGTTAAATTTTAAGAGCAGAAGTAGCCCCGAAAGTTTGAATATAATACCATCAGTCGTTCTTGGGATACAGCTGAGATGCCTTATTAGGAATTAGCATTAACACAGTGCATTTTGATTTCATCTTATGGCAACATTTAGTTTTTAAACATAAAGTCAAATGGGAGGGTGGGCGTGGGAGGGGGATTAGTTTCCCTCCAATCACTTTCGACTGTCAAAAAGGGCATCAGCCCTTTCTATTTTCAATCGAATGAGCCCTTTTTGAAGTTCCTACGACAACTCCTTCGATACAAAGTGCCCTGGTCTAAACAACAACAACAACAACAAAAATAATACATTATACCCACATCGATCTTTACTATAATAAGCTACGCTGAACAAAATGACTATCTCAAAATTTTTATTGGATGTGTTTGGGGAAATGCGGGGCGTGAGGGGGGGGGGCTTGTTGCCCTACAATCACTTTTGACTATTAAAAAGGGCACGAACCCTTTGAATTTCAAATCGAATGAGCCTTTTTTGAAGTTTCTACGACAACGCCTTCTATAAAAAGCTTATATGCCCCAGGGTGTAACTTAAAACCCTTGCCCTGAGGGTTGTGGGGGAATTTCCTCCTCAAAAATATATTTTCTATTTGAAAAGCAACTACGCTGAACAAAATGGCTATCTCAAAATGTTGACAAGATGTGTTTGGGGGAATGATGGACGTGGGGGGAGGGCTTGTAGCCCTCCAATCACTTTCGATTATTAAAAAGGGTACTAGCCCTTCGAATTTCCAATCGAATGAGCCTGTTTGGATGTTTTTACGACAACGCCTTCTATAAAAACCTTATATGTCCCCGGGCATAACTTAAAACCCTTGCCCTGAGGGTGGTGGGGGAGTGTCCTCCTCAAAAACATATTTTCTATCTGGAAATAAACTACGCTGAACAAAATGACTATCTCAAAATTTTGATTGGATGTGTTCTGAGGAATGATGGGCGTGGGGGGGCTAGTTGCCCTCCAATCACTTTCGTCTATTAAAAGGGCACTAGAACTCTCAATACCCAATCAAATGAACCTTTTTTGAAGTTTCTACGACAACTCCTTCTATAAAAACCTTATATGCCTCCAGGGCATAACTTAAAACCCTTGCCCTGAGGGTAGTGGGGGAGTCTCCTCCTCTAAAACATATTTTCTATCTGGAAATCAACTACGCTGAACAAAATGGCTATCTCAAAATGTTGATTGGATGTGTTCTGTTGAATGATTGGCGTGGGGGTGGGGGGAGAGGGCTAGTTGCCCTCCAATCACTTTCGACTATTGAAAGGGCACTAGAACTCTCAATTTCCAATTGAATGAGCCCCTTTTGAAGTTTCTACGACGACCACTTCCATATGAAGTGCCCAGCTCTAAATGAAAAAAAAATAAAATAAATAGTACATTGTGCAAGCATCGTTCTTATAAACCCTCAGGGCATAACTTAAAACACTTGCCCTGATTGTTGTGGGGGAGTGTCCTCCTTAAAAAATATTTTCTATATGGAAATCAACTATGCTGAAAAAAATGGCTATCTCAAAATTTTGATTGGTTGTTTTTGGGGAAATGATGGGCGTGGGAGGGGAGGGGGGCTAGGTGCTCTCCAATCACTTTCGACTATTAAATAGAGCACTAGTCCTTTGAATTTCCAATCGAATGAGCCTTTTTTTAAGTTTCTACGACAACACCTTCTATAAAAACCTTATATGCCCCCAGGGCATAACTTAAAACCCTTGCCCTGAGGGTAGTGGGGGAGTGACCTCCTCAAAACCATATTTTCTATCTGGAAATCAACTACGCTGAACAAAATGGCTATCTAAAAATTTTGATTTGATGTGTTTGGGGAAATGATGGGCGTGAGGGGGGGCTATTTGCCCTCCAATAACTTTCGACTATTAAAAAAGGCACTAACCCTTTAAATTTCCAATCGAATGAGCCTCTTTTGAAGTTTCTACGATAACACCTTCTATAAAAAGCTAATATGTCCCAGGGCGTAACTTAAAACCCTTGCCCTGAGGGTTGTGGGGGAGTTTCCTCCTAAAAAACATATTTTCTATCTGGAAATCAACTACGCTGAACAAAATGGATATCTCAAAATTTTGATAGAATGTGTTGGGGGGAATGATGGGCGTGGGGGGGGGGCTAGGTGCTCTTCAATCACTTTCGACTATTAAAAAGGGCACTAAACCTTTGAATTTCCAATCGAATGAGCCTTGTTTGAAGTTTTTACGACAACGCCTTCTATAAAAACCTTGTATGCCCCCCGGGCATAACTTAAAACCCTTGCCCTGAGGGTTGTGGGGGAGTGGCCTCCTCAAAAATATATTTTCTATCTGGAAATCAATTACGATGAACAAAATAGCTATCTCAAAATTTTGATTGGATATGTTCTGCGGAATGATTGGCGTGGGGGGGGGGGGGGGGCTAGTTGCCCTCCAATCATTTTCCACTATTAAAAGGGCACTAGAACTCTCAATTTCAAATTAAATGAGCCCCTTTTGAAGTTTCTACAACGACCACTTCCATATGAAGTGCCCAGCTCTAAAGAAAAAAATAATAATAAATAGTACATTGTGCAAACATCGTTCTTATAAACCCTCAGGACATAACTTAAAACACTTGCCCCGACGGTTGTGGGGGAGTGTCCTCCTTAAAAACATATTTTCTACATGGAAATCAACTACGCTGAACAAAATGGCTATCTCAAAATTTTGATTGGATGTGTTTGGGGAAATGATGGGCGTGGGGGAGGGGGGGGGGGGCTAGGTGCTCTCCAATAACTTTCGACTATTAAAAAGGACAATAGCCCTTTGAATTTCCAATCGAATGAGCCCTTTTTGAAGTTTCGACGACAACACCTTCTATAAAAATCTTATATGCCCCCAGAGTATTACTTAAAACCCTTGCCCTGAGGGTAGTGGGGGAGTTTCCTCCTCAAAAACATAGTTGCTATCTGGAAATCAACTAAGCTGATCTAAATGGCTATCTCAAAATTTGGTTTGGATGTGATTGAGGGAATAATGGGCGTGGGGGGGGATAGTTGCCCTCCAATCACTTTCGACTATTAAAAAGGGCATTAGCCCTTTGAATTTCCAATCGAATGAGCCTTTTTTGAAGTTTCTACGGCAACGCCTTATATAAAAACCTTATATGCCCCCAGGGCGTAACTTAAAACCCTTGCCCTGAGGGTTGTGGGGGAGTTTCCTCCTCAAAAACATATTTTCTATCTGGAAAGCAACTACGCTGAACAAAATGGCTGTCTCAAAATTTTGATAGGACGTGTTTGGGGGAATGATGGGGGTGCGGGGGGGGGCTTGTTGCCCCCCAATCACTTACGACTATCAAAAGGGCACTAGAACTCTCAATTTCCAATCGAATGAGCCCCTTTTGAAATTTCTACGACGACCACTTCCATACATAGTGCCCAGCTCTAAAGGAAAAAAATAATAAATAGAAAATTGTACCAACATCGTTCTTATATACCCTCAGGGAATAACTTAAAACACTTGCCCCTAGGGTTGTGGGGGAGTGTCCTCCTTAAAAAGATATTTTCTATCTGGAAATCAACTATGCTGAACAAAATGGCTATCTAAAAATTGTTATTAGATGTGTTTTGGGAAATAATGGGCGTGGGGGGGGGGCTAGTTGCCCTCCAATCACTTTCGACTATTAAAAATGGCACTAGCCCTTTGAATTTCCAATCGAATGAGCCTTTTTTGAAGTTTCTACGACAACGCCTTCTATAAAAACCTTATATGTCCCCAGGACATATCTTAAAACCCTTGCCCTGAGGGTAGGGGGGGAGTGTCCTCCTCAAAAACATATTTGCTATCTGGAAATCAACTACGCAGAACAAAATGGCTATCTCAAAATTTTGATTGAATGTGTTTGGGGGAATAATGAGCGTGGGGGGGGGGGGGGCTAGTTGCCCTCCAATCACTTTTGAATATGAAAAAGGGCACTACCCCTTTGAATTTCCATTAGAATGAGCCTTTTTTGAAGTTTATACGACAACACCTATAAAAAACCTTATATGCCCCCAGGGCATTACTTAAAAGCCTTGCCCTGAGGGTTGTGGGGGAGTTTTCTCCTCAAAAACACATTTTCTATCTGGAAATCCACTACGCTGAACAAAATGGCTATCTCAAAACTTTGATTGGATGTGTTTGGGGGAATGATGGGCGTGGGGGGGATCTAGGTACCCTCCAATCACTTTCGACTATTAAAAAGGGCACCAGCCACCCCAATTGCCAATCGAATCATCCGTTTTTGAAGTTTCCACGACAGCTCCTTCGATACGAAGTGCCTGTCGAAGAAAGAAGAAAAAGAAAACACATTGTGGCCACATCGTTCTTTACTTAGGCAGCGCTAGCGCGCTACCTATGATTTTTTTGTGTTGCTGTTGATGTTATGAGTAATAAATGAACACTAATCGAAACAAATCGTTTTGGTATTGCACAAAAGACACTCTGGCCTTTAGAAGCCTCAGAAGGCTCATATGTTATGATTTTCTCTTCATTTTGGTTATCATTTATTTATTGATTATAATTTCGGTTCATTTTAAGTTTGAATTATATGACTTATCGAACAAAATCGAGTATATCGATGTTGTCAAAAACACGATATCTGCAATATCTCTGTATCGACAAAGGGTATTAAGCTGAAACCTTTGGGAAAATGTTAAGGGGAATTTTGGGCTATATCAAAAGACACTTTGCATCCAGGCTGTCAAAGGGTGTATCGCAATATTTCAGAAGCAGCTAAGGGCATTAACTTGGATCTTCAAGGCATGTTCAGTGGTATTTTGAACCAAACCAGCAGACACTATTAGCATCCCGATGGTCAAAAAGGAGATATCTGCAGTATCTTAGGAACAGCCAAGGGCATTAAGTTGAAACTCTTAAGGGGTGTTGAGGGGTGTATTGAACCAAATACCTGTTGTCATTCAATGTTGTCAAAAGTGCGTGTCTACAATGTTTTTGGAACAGCTAAGGGTTTTAAGTTCAAAGGTTCATAGCCAATTGAATTAAATCAAAAGACACTCCATGCATCTAGGTTTTCGAAAAGGCAGATCTGTAATATCCCCAAAACAGCTAAGGATAATAAGTGGAAAACAGTGCAACGCTTCCTTTTTATGTAAAATAGCTTCTGTTCGTCTTAAGTTTTATGGATCATTTTACTTTTGTTTGATTTTTTTTTTTTTTCACAAGTCTTTGGTGGTGTAAGCATGTTTAGATGAAATTAAATTGAGACACCCAAACAGTTCTCTTGTTCTTATGGGTGACTTCAACGACCTACTACCCAACTGGATTGAATGATCGCTAAGCTTGAAGCAAGTTGTTCGTGAAAAGTAAACTCAAAAGTCTGTCATTAATCTGATCTTCAAAGATATTTCCGATTTCTATAGTGATCCAGTGACGTTGTCGAGTCTTGGTAAAAGTACAAACTTCTGTGTGCACTGGTGTTCCAGGGAGGAAAAGAGAATAACAACCAAGCGAACTTATTTAAGCCGGCCTCTGACTGAGTCTGGAAAAGAGCTGTTCGCTAAATGGGTTATTTCGAAAAACTGGAAAAGTTTGTACGAAAACTGCAATGTCAACGACATTTATAGAATATTTTCAACTGAAATACGGATAACTTATGATGTACATTTTCCAGAGAAGACAGGCACAGTAAACTCAGCTGACAAGCCCTGGGTTAACTCGCGCCTGGATAGGCTGATACGCAAACGCAAAAGGCTCCATAAAAAAGGAGAAGATAGGTGAAGCTTCCAAGCAGAGAAATCAAGTGGTCTATGAATATATATTGGCTGAGAAGTCCTACGGTTCAAAAATGAACGAGCTCATGACCACAAACCCAGCCGATTGCTATAAAGGAATACGGTTTCTCACTGGCTCCTCTGTAAGGCAAAGTATAAGCGTATACGACGAATCTAGGAAAAAGCTTGACGCAAACGCTATTAATAAGTATTTTGCTAGTATTTGCAGAAGCAATCCACCAATTTCCAGTGTTCCCCCCTTGGCTGTTCCATCTCAAATACATGTGATTTTCCCTCACGAAGTTGCAAAGGCTATTGAGAGACTTGACCCAAATAAGGCAACTTATTGGAATTGGGGACTAGCAAAGTGTATTATTGTATGTGTATTAATTATGAATAAAATCTTGTAATAAAATCTTGTGCGTAGACATTCCAGCAACCCTGTACAAAGAAAACGCAGCCTATCTAGCTGAACCTCTGACTAACTTTTAAAACCAATGTATTTTGAGTGGTACCTTTCCTAATGATTTAAAAAAAGCAGTTGTAACGCAAATGCCTAAAGTTTCGAATCCAAAAGGGGTGAGGGATCTAAGACTTATATTTTTAACCCCTATTGTATCCAAAGTTCTCAAGAGTGTTCTAAAGAAATGATTAGTAGAAGAATTCTGTGATCAAATAGATCCCTGTCAGTATGGATTTATCAAAGAATCTAGCACAGTACATTATCTCATCAAAATTATGGAAGAAGCCCTGGAGCATCTAGAAAATAAAAAGATGCATTTGTAGAAATATTGCAAGCAGACTTAGAAAAGGCTTTTGACAAATCAATCCATCCGGATACTCTTGAGTCAATGACAGATTTTAGAGCTTTTTTAATTCGGATAGTTTTAATTTTTTACACGGATTTATAGTTTTACAATCGGATTTTCTTGAGGTTTTCTGTGGAATACCCCAAGGTACCAAAACGGGACCGGTTTTATTTTTAATACTGTGTAACAAAATTGCGACTTGGCATGAGAACAGAGCGAAGTTTGCAGAAGACTTGTCATTGATGATAATTCATAAGCTAGGATCCACGATTTGTACGGATAGCTTAATTCCGTTTAGAGGATGACTGTGAAGAAAAACGGCTTTCAATTAATAGGAAAAAGTCAGCACTTATGAGTCTCGTTTTTGAAAAAAAAGTTCCTAGTCAAAGTGATATAAACTTGCCAAATGTAAATAATATGACAATTTTAGGTGTGACTTTTAACTCAAAAATGTCATGGATGGATCATGTAAATAATTGTACTAAGAAGGCGAATATAGCGTTGTGTAATCTAGTCACAATTCGGCGATTCGGTTTTAGTCTTTTTTCACTGTTAAATTTTTGTACACTGTATATTTGGAGTATTTTAGAATATACTTGTCCTGTGTGGCATCCGGGGCTAAGTAAAGAGCAAAGAAATGACCTTTAGAATGTGCAGGAACGAGCTACCCGTGTGATATTAGGTCCAAAATTCACGAATTATGATGATAGCCTTAAAATCCTTGGCCTAGATGGACTTGATGCCAGGCGACACCAGCTTACAATGGCCTTTGGACAGAAGCTTTTGGAGTCAAACAGGCAGCAAAATTTGCTCCTTGAACCGGCAAGAATAAGGTGTAATACAAGGCACCAGAATAAACTCGAGCCTTGTAAGCCCATGGCTACCAACCGATACAGATTGTCTTTTCGAGAGTATTTTGTGTCTCATTTTAATAAGTAAGTGCCAGGGAAGAGTGATTATTTAAATTATATTGTGTCTCAATTAATTCTTCTTATTTGAAATAATAAATTCGTATTGTATCGTATCGTATTGTATTTCTTAACTTCTTTGGCTGGTACTAAATTTTGGGTAAGAATTACTATTTTTTCCCTTTGGACTTTTCCTTTTTTCAATAGCAGTTTATATTGATGGATTTCCCACAGCTATTAAAACTTGGCTTTGCCTTCGAAGTTTAACATGCTTGAGTTCAATTGATCCAAACTATATCAGATTCCCCTTCTTAAGCTTATCCCCTTTTTTGCACCTTGTAAACAGTTGAAAATATTCCCTTTCTATTCAGAAATTTCAAATAAGAATTCATCTGGAAAATCAGGTCCATTTGGATGACTTGCTCAGGCGGAAATTGTCCAATAGGAATCAGTCCTGATTCTTAGTCCTGGTACTACTTATCGGTTGATTCTCTTTAAAACGGGACAGTTTCTCTCTGGAGTTTGCCTGACGTGTTATAAGGCTTTAATGTTACACCTGGTATGTAGCCCATTAAAAAAAGGTTTTTACCAGGTTTAATAATAGAAGGAAAAGCTCTATATACTATTTTGGTAATAATCAAATCGTAAAACCATTGAAAGATAAGTTTAATTTAGCATAGCTTGAAATTAGTAATTAAAATTATAGTTCAAGCGTCCCTTTAAATTATATTAAATAAGAAAACAAGTTTTTTTTTTAACTGAAAGTAAGGAGCAACATTAAAAATTAAAACGAACAGAAATTATTACGTATATGAAGGGGGTCTTCCCCTCGTCAATACCTCTCTCTTTACGCTAAAGTGTTCTAGTACTCTCAAAAGAGCTATGTATTCTAATTAAACGGCCCCTTGTGATTCAGGAGTCATTCTTAAAGAATTGGGAAAAAATTTAACTTTAGCGTAAACAGCGAGGTAGTTGCCCCCCCCCATATACGTTATAGTTTCTGTTCGTTTTAAGTTTTAATGTTGCTCCTTACTTTCAGTTGAAAAAGCCTTTTTTTTCATATATTTTCTGATCGCTTTTAAATAATGCCGGGAAATCCGTCTCCCCCTCCACAGCAAAATATCGCCCACGGAAGTCTCCTCTAGACAATACGATCTCTGCGATCTATGTAAAATTGAATCGGCAAAGATAAAATAAGACAAATAAAAAGAATTTTGTATAGGAATTCTGGAAAAATCCCCAGTGTAAAATTTCTTCTGAAGAGTTCATCGCCCGAAAACTTACCTTCCCATGGACCCCCCCCCCCCCGCATAAAATCCACCACCATAAAATCAGCATAAAATGAAAAATGTATGCATACTTCCCAATAACAAATACTAAACGTAAATAAAGGGCACATTCATTATATAAAGACCTTTCGCAAGGGACTGTGGGGGGTCATGTTATCTCCAAAAGCATAGGTAATGAACCTTTCAACTATGTTGAACAAAATGGCTATATCAAAATTATGATAGAACAGCTTTGGGGAAAATGGGCTTGGGACGGGGCTATCTTCCCTCTAATCTTTTCGGTCACTTAAAAAGGACACTAAAACTTTTAATTTTGCGTTCGAATGTGCCCTCTTCCGATATTAAATGATTACTGGTTCGATAAGATCATCCCTGAGAAAAAAAGAATTATATTACAAATATTTTCTTTTGTACTTGTTAGAACGTTAAAATCAAAATGACAATTGCAGTGAAATAAAATCTTGAGCTGATGAGTCTTATGCAATTAATATTATTGTATATCAAATATTCAGTTTAATTTTATTTGTTCTTTCCGAGACTGTTCAAGATACAAATAGTTTTCTGTAAAGGGTCAGTGATACAGTAAGCTTTTTACTTTTACATAAGTAAAAGTATATTAAAAAACTTCCATGTTATGGAAGGGAGCAGTAGCCAAATGCTTGTTTATAGTGATTTTGGTCCCTTTTAAGCTTGATTTACTTACCCCTCCAAAGTCAGTACGACCACCCCTTCCATGAAAACCTTATATGTCAGCAATGGGTATCTTGCAGAAGGATTTCTCAACCCTAAGGTATAGTTATTAAAATTTTGGACTATTTTGAACAAAATGACTATTTAAAAATTTTGATCTAATGCGTTTGGGGGAAAGGGACGCCAGAGGGGTCTGGTTACCCTCTGATGACTTTAACTCTTAAAAAGGGTACAAAAAAATTTGATTTTCCAATTAAATAAACCTCCTTCAAAGTTTATATTACCATGCCTTCCATAAAACTTTGAATGTTAACGATGGGCAACTAGCATAACTTATAGCCCTTTCCCCGAGGGCTTGGGCGTTTTTCAAACCCAGAAACACAGTTATTTGACAGTTGTAAATTTTTAAGAAGGCTAGCTCAAAATTTTGATCGGAAGCAATCAGGAAAAAGGGCGTATATGAGGGGGGGGGGGCTGGTTGCCATCCGATTACCGTCAACTTTTAGAAATGGAGCTAAAACTTTCAATTTCTATTCAAATGAGCCTCCTCCAACATTTGTGTGACTACCCCTTCCATAAAAACCTTCCATAAAAGACGCGTTGCTATATGATCTCTGGACAATTTTGAACAAAATGATTATCTCAAATTTTGATCGGATACATTTGGGAAAAAGAGGGCAAGGGAAGAGGGTAGCTGCCCTCTGACCACTTTGACTCCTAGAAAGGAACTAGTAATTTTAATTTCCAATAAACAAGCTTCCTCCAAAGTCTATACCCTTTCATAAAAGTCTGATCCCTGAGGCATAACTTACAACCTTCTCCCCCAGTTCTGGGAATTGTGTCAACTCCGAATGCATTTTTATATGATCTTTGGAATATTTTGAACAAAATGGCTATCTCAAAAGTTAGATCGGATACAGTTGGAGAAAAGAGGGCATGAGAGGGAGCTATTTCCCCTCCGATCACTTTTGACTCTTTAAAAGGAAATGGAACTTCTAATTTTCCATCAAATTACCTTCTTCCAAAGTTTATACGGCCACGTTTTCCATAAAATGCTTATATGCCCGGGGCATAGCTTACAAACCTTGCGTCCGGGCTCTGGGGTGTTGTATAAGCCCCAAATGCATCGTTATATGATCTTTGAACTATTTTCAACAAAATGGCGATCTCAAATTTCCGATAAGACATATTTAGAGAATAGAGGGTGTGGTGGGGGGGGGGGGGATACTGTTGCCGTATGATTAATTTTGACTCTTAAAATGGGGAAGTAAAACTTTCAACTTCTTAACAAATGAGACACCTCCAAAGATTATAATACCACCCCTTCCATAAAACCTTATATACCCGCTGGGAATAACCGGAAACCCCTGACCCCAGACTCTGGGGTATTGTGTCAACCCTAGAGGCTTTGTTATATGATACAGGGACTATTTTGAACAAAATTGCTATCTCAAAATTTCGATCATTTTCATTTGGGGAAAAGGGTATGGGTAGGCTACTTGCCCTCTGATCACTTTTGACTCTTATAAATATAACTAGAACTTTCAATTTATAATCAAATGGGCCCACTCCGAAGTTTATACGACCATCCCTTCCATAGAAACCTTATATGTCCCATAGGCATAACTTAAAACACTGGCCCCTGGGGTCTGGGAGGTTTTTTCAACCCCCCCCCCCCCCCCTCTGGAGGGTTTTGATATATGATCTTTGGTCTATTTGGAACAAATTATTATTTCGAAAATTCTTTGGGTACATTTGGGGAAGAGGGCGTGGTTGGGGGGGGGGGCTCAGCGGTCCTCCTCTCAGTTTGGACTCCTAAAAAGTGAACTCAAAATTTAATTTCCAATCGAATGAGTCTCCTCTGTAGTCTCCACGACCACTCCCTCCGTAAAAACTTTATATACCCCCAGGGCACAATTTACAACACTTACCCCGGGTTCGACCCCAAAGTTTTTGTTATCTGATCTTTGAATTATTTTGAACAAGTGGTTATCTTAAAATTTTGATCGGATGCATTTGGGGAAAGAAAGGGTATGGCGTGGGGATCTAGTTGCCCTCCGATCGTTTTTGACTCTAGATCCTTCAATTTTAATCAAATGAGCCCCCAATGAAGTTTCTACAACTACCCCTCCCATAAAAACATTATATGCCTCCAGGGCAGAATTTACAATACTTTCTCCTGGGCTCTGGGGGGTTTTGCCAACCCCACAGTTTTTGTTATCTAATCTTTGAACTATTTTTAGCAAAATAGCTATCTCAAAATTTTCATCGGATACGTTTGGGGAAAAAAGAGCCTGGGTGGGCTAGTTGCCTTCCGGTCACTTTTGGTTTAAAAAAAGGGGACTAGAACTTTCGATTTCTATCGAATGAGCCCCCTCCAAAACCAAAAATATAATACACAAATAATGATAAGCATTGAAGACTTATGGCTTTTACTATAAGAAACACTATAGCGTTTCCTATTATTAGATTATAACTCTTAAAAGTATATACTGAACCTAAGGAAGAGAGGTTGGCATTCCTCCTCAGCCTCTTGATCTTTACTCTGAAGTTAGCATTTGCCTAAGAAATCTTTAATAGACAAATATTACATTCTAAGTATTAGTGATAGTCTTCATAAAATATAAGTTTCATTATAGAGTAAAAAGTGAGGGGTGTTGTTTAGGTGGTGACAGTCCCTTTATGTAAAGGCCAAATTCTGTTCGTTTTTAGCTTTAATGTCTCGTTTGTATTCGATTAAAAAAAAATCGCTCATTATATAAGATTCAGGATTATCAAACAGTTCGTGGTAACGAACTGTAAGTAAGGAGCGACCCGGCTCAATGGTAACCGAAACTCTAGAAAACGGGTTTTTGATGCCAATAGATATATCAAAAGAATCAGATTTCAATGCTGATTTCAAATATATAACTTTCATCAAGTTTAGAGCTACCCATCAAAAGTTACGCGCCTGAGAAAATTTGGCTGATTTTCAAAAAAGGGGGAAAGACCCCCTAAAAGTTATAGAACCTTAATCAAAATCACACCATCATATTCAGCGTATCAGAGAACCCTACTGTAGAGGTTTCAAGCTCCTATATACAAAAATGTGGATTTTTTCATTTTTTGCCAGAAGAAAGATCAAGGGTGCGTTTTTTTTTTTTTGTTTGTTTTTTTTTTTTTTTTTTTTGTCCCCGGGATGTTCGTATCGACCCCGTGGTCTTAGAATATCGTGGGAGGGGTCATTGGAACGGAAATTAAATTTTCTCGTGCCCTTTTTAGGGGACCAAAAAAAATGGAGGGCAACTAGGCCCCCTTCCACGCTCATTTTTTTACCAAAGTCACCCGATCAAAATTTTGAGATAGCCATTTTGTTCAGCATGGTCGAAAATATGATAAATATGTCTTTTGGGATGACTTAATCCCCCGAAGTACCCAGAGGGAGGGCTAAAAGATATGAACTTTACCCAATGTTAACATATAGTATTGGTTATTCGGAAGTATACAGAAGTTTTCTGGAGTTTTTTTGTCGGCTTGGGGTTGTGAGGGTGGGGTGGGGAGTTATGTTGGAGGATCTTTTCATGAAGGAATTTTTCATGGGGGAAGGGAAATTGCCATGAAGGGGGCACCGGACTTGCCAGCATTATTTATTGGTTATTGGGAAGTATACAACCATTTTCAGGAAGGATTTTTTCTGGAGGGGGGCTAGAGGAGGGAGTTACGCTGGAGAATATGTCCCTGGAGGATGTTTCTTGGGGGTAAGGGACATTGCTATGAAGGGGGCGCCGGATTTCCAAGCATTATTTAAAAAACGATCAGAAATTAAATAAAAAAAAACCAAGTTTTTTCAACTGAAATGTAAGAAGGAATATTAGAACTTAAAACGAACAGAAATTATAACGTATGTGAGGGGGTTCTCCTACAAGTCAATACCTCGCTCTTTAAGCTACAGTTTTTTTTTAGTGCTTTCAAAAGAGCTCTCTATTCTAATTAAACGGCCTTTGTGATTCAGGGGTTTGTGAATCAAATTTTTTTTTAACTTTTAACGTAAAGAGCTTGGTATTGACTAAGGGCAGAACCCCCTCATATACGTAATAACATATACGTAATAAAAAAAAACAATAAAAAAACAAGCGATACGGCTCAATAGTAATCGAAACTTTTAAAAACGGAATTTTGATGTCAATAAATGTATCAAAATAATGTGTTTATAATAATGATTATAAATATATAAATTCTATTCAGTTTAGTATTACTTATCAACGGCACCGATACTGAGGATCTTTACTCTATTTTTTAAAGAGGGGTGAAACATCACCTACAAGAGAAAGAATTTTAATTAAAATCACATCGTCTTATATAGAGTACCAGAAAACACTCTTACATCTATTAAAATATCATATCTGCAAAAATCTACAACTTTGAATTTTTGCCAGAAGAAAAATATACGAATATAGAAGTTAGTTACGTAAGTTAATTTGTAAAGACATTCATTTAGCAAAAGAAAAGTAAAATTTTTATGCAAATAAAAGCTGCATTAACTAAAAAACGATCAGAAATTAAATAAAAAAAACAAGTTTTTTAAACTGAAAGTAAGGAGCGACATTAAAACTTAAAACGAACAGAAATTATTCCGTATATGAAAGGGGCTGTCCCCTCCTCAACGCCTCGCTCTTTATTCCGTATATGAAAGGGGCTGTCCCCTCCACAACGCCTCGCTCTTTACGATAAAGTTTGACTGTCTCACAATTTTTTTTTTCAAACAATAAAAAACTTTAGCTTAAAGAGCGAGGCGTTGAGGAGGGGACAGCCCCTTTCATATACGGAATAATTTCTGTTCGTTTTAAGTTTCAATGTCGCTCCTTACTTTCAGTTTAAAAAACTTGTTTTTTTTATTTAATACAAAAAATAAATGAGCCTGCCGCCTCCTTCAATCCCTGCTCTTTGAAACGGCATTTAACGTTTAGTATAAGTATACTATGAGAAGAAAATGGGGTCATTTGCATTTATTTGCTTTAGTAATATAAAAAGATATCCTAAATATCTTAGGAACCTTATAATAAATACTAATTGCACTTGACTCTCAATAACTCGAACGTTGATGACTCGAAATCTTCGATATCTTGAAGTAGTTTTAGTCCCCATAGAAAAACCCGTCTAAGTCGAAGAAAAAAACATGCATAACTCAAATTAATTTTGCGGTTATATTTTATCTCTGTAAGTCAAAGGGACCCAAAAATTACCTTTAGAAACTCGAAATTCAGCAAATATGTCGTCATTTAATTTTCACTTTACCTCCAGAAGTAACAGTTTACTTCTGTGTCTTGAAGTTTTTTCAACAGACCTCTGTTAGTCGCAACCCGAGAATGCAGGTGACAATTAGTAAACTTTGATATGTATGAATTTTTTTTTTAATATATTTTTTAAACAGATTTGGTTAATGTTCAGGTGTCTATTTCCTAGCAAACTAAATTTATTATTGACCTTTGAAAGTCGAGTCTTGACATTTGAAAATAAATCCTTTATATGTCGTCTATAATACACTAATAACGTTATTCTTAACTTTATAGCATCTGCAGGGAGTAAATTTAAGGATTTTGTACCTCTGTAGGCCAAATTTTGTGAAGAATTACCTCTATACCTCGAACTATGCATAAGTCGAACTGTACGTAATTCGAAGAAAAATCGTGGTCCAGTGAAATTTGAGCTAGCAAGAGTCGACCTTTATATTATTTCAAATACTAAACCCAAGCCTTAAACTACCCCTAACTTTTTAATCATCTCTGGAATAAAAACTACAAGAAATGTAATCTCTCTTTTAACTTTTGAAACCAGTTCATTTAATCGTGTTCACACACACGCATCCCAACCCTACTGTGCAGATAAGCGTAGCAGCGTTATTGCTCATGCTACACTGAGAAAACTGTGGGCATCAGTGTTTTGAGGATAACGAAAATCCATCACAAGGTGTACTCCTTAAAATGTTTCTCAATGAGGGGAAGGGAGAATTGAAAAAAAAAGGCCTTTCGGGTAATAATATCTGCATTTTTTAAGGGAACTCTTTAGAAGAAGATAAAACCACAGCTGTGAGTATCTTTGTCGGCTTGATACGAAATTTTGTATTTCGTATACAGGAGCATTAACTAACATTTCAGAGTTCACAATTTGTTTTAATTTCACGGTGGAAAATTTATCGAAAAGGCAGAGATATCTTTCATGTCGTAAGACATTTTGAATCCGGAATAAGAAATAGTAGGGCAGATTGCTCGTTATTATTTGCCAGTTAAGTCCCATCCATGGACTTGATACTGCAACAGTAGGCTGATATTGGTATATGCTAACCGACAGCATGCAAATCCTTAGGAATGAAAAATTAGTATTCAGTGTTGACTTCAAATGAGATATGTTTCTACCATTATTGTTGTTGTTTTAACGCATGAAGTTCCTTGGTAATTGTAATGAAACTTAAAGAAAAACTAGTAGCTATGTTTGCTCGTTTATATTACTCTTGCCTTTTTGTTTAATGAATTTTATTCTGTTTGTTGTTTTAGTTTTATCCGTAGCAGCAACACGGGTTTTAAAAGTAGCCTACTAGTAATCGTTGTTTCAGCAATTACTATAAAACGTCCTCTTAATATTGTGAATCTCAGGGTTCCATTGGACTCGTTCAAGAATTTCAATCTCAAGATCATCGTCGGATTAAGATCATCCGACGATCATCTGTCTTGGTTCCAAGTTTGAAAATATTTCTAGGTTGAGTATACTTAAGGGTAACTTTATTAATTAACTAGGAACTTGACCCTACTGACTAGAATTGGGAGCTTACACCAGCAATTTTTTTTATTCCAAAACCACCTAGGGGAGACCGGGGCATTGTGGACACTTTTTCACAGGATTGCAAATAACTTTTCAGTAAGACTCTTTTTTGCACATCCGATTCTACCGACATTAGCTTCAGTATGTTAGCTTTATTTTAGCTATTCATAACAAACTTATACCTCTTACCAGATTCTCATGGGAAGTGACCAAACGAAAAGTGACACAAAAGTGTCCATATACCTGGATTACCCGGGTATAATGGACACTTGGTATGGGTAAATTGGATACTGATGTCCATTACACCCTGGGCCGCTAAAGTCAGAAATAGAAGATTAAAATTCGGAAGTAAAAATGAAAGTAAAAGAGAAGCATAAGAAATAAGAAAGAGGAGGGTTGGTTGTTTATTAAAAATGTATCAAATATATATAACAACTAGGTATGCAGTGACAGCCTAGGTAATTTTCAGCTGTAGGCTTTAATTCAACTCAGCTGTTCAGCTGTGGTTTTTTAAGCAATCACAACTACTTGATGTCAAATTGGGACAGGTTCACTTGAAAAAAAGCTAGTCTGCTTGTCGCATAGTGCCACCAGTAAATGATGGAGGCCCTATGTTCATTTTGATGCTTGCTTTGTCGAATGTAAGAATATGGTCTGTTCTCGTAAACTTCATGAAAGGAGCAAGTCTTTTCAAATAGAGTACCTCATATTTGTCTTCATCCTGTGAAACCATTTTACCAATTGGGTAGGTTGGAATTTTCCCTATTTTTCCCTCTAAGACAAATACATAGTCACCAGTTTTCACTTCTTCATAGCCAATGTCTTCCACAACATCTGCATGCATACTTTCATCATCTGGGTCATTTAGATGAAATTCTTCCTCCATTTCATCCTGACTACTCTCTATAGTGTCAAAACTCAGGGCCTTTTTCCCTTTTTTGTTGCTAATTTTGGCCTTTTTACTTCTCACTTTTTCTTTCCCTTAGCCTTTGCTGTGCGTTCAGCGAAGTCTTTCATCAGTTGATTTTTAACAGGTGTGTCAGTGGCTGTAATGCTCTTGGTCCTTTTGTGGTTGGTAGTATTTTTTTTGGCACTGGCTTTAGGGTGAGGAGAAATCTTTTCAAGGGAGATATTTGGGCATACAGGCGTTTCTTCTTGTAATTCTGAAGATGCACTTGAAAATATACTTGGCTTAGACAGATCATTACTTTCATGAGGATAAATGCTCGGAGTAGCTGGTTCTGCACGATCAGAGACATAGCAACTCAAGAATTCGTCGTCCGTAAAAATATCACGGTTGAAAGGATAGACTCCAGAAACTCTGAAGCCAGACTGAATATTCTGCGGCGTGAAAGCCTGTGGAAAAGCAGTGCCAAGCAGTTCCGCAATAGTATCAATCTCGATGAGCTGACCAGGATGGTTAAGCATCCATGCATCAGCAGCTCTATTGTAGTGAGCTTTGAATGGTCCCAAGACTGATCTTTCCAAGGGCTGAAGCTTGTGACTTATGTGTGGTAGGACAATAAGTATCACAATTCTATCCAATTTCGCATATTCTGCTGATTCTAGACTGATATGGCTCGCATGGTTGTCCATGATCAATAAGACTTTTGAGACAAAACTACATCGTATGGGCTTGTGAAAGTGTTTAAGAAATTCTGGGAAGGTTTCAACAGTCATCCATCCGATTACATAAGCAGCACCTTTCGTGCCAGTAGGGGCACCAGAGACAATTCGATCTTTGATGTGAACACGCTGAAAAACCATAAAGGGGAGAATCGCTACACCTGTAGCACTAACTGCTCAACATACCGTTACAAGCTCACCCCTCTCGGCTGATGTTAGTTGAACAACTTGCTTAACACCTTTTGGAGCTAACACTTTCTTAGGACTTTCAACATTCCATAGAGCATAAGCTTCAAATTTCTTCTTTTCTAACACAGCTGAGTAGTTGTCAAAAACTCAATGACTGTTATTTTATTGAATGCTGTTGCCCGAGCAATGCTCGTAGCCTGAGGAGAACGGATAGATACACTTGGATTTATTTTCAGGAAGTACGTAAACCAATCTACACCAGCAACTGTATTATTTTCCCAGCAGTCCGGAATCTTTTTCTTGTCCATTTTTGCAAACTGAGAGGCCAGAATACGACTTTGTTTTGGGCTGAATCGATAGTGTAGCTTACTAGCTTTTGTCAGATAATTAGCTAGATTATTTTCTTCAATACCACTTAATATTTTTTTAATACCTTTGTCAGCTTTAAATAGCTCTGGTTCTTTATTCTCAAGTTCATTTAAAGACACTTCCTTCCAAAGTTCTACCCATCTTATCAGGCTTGCTAAATGGATATTGAGTTTCTTTGTCGTTTCCTTCTTAGAAACACCACTGCGAATCATTATCAAAGCTTCTTTAATTGTATGCCCGTCTGTTAAGCACCTGGTTGACTTTCTTAGATAAGTTTTTGTCATCTGAAACAGAATTACCTATTATAATATAGATGTGGAGTAGATTTAGGGCATCATGGACACCCTTGTCCATATTACCCTGGTCTTTGGTGTCCATATTGCCCCTTAATTAGTTACAATAAAATTTTTAAATATGTCCTCTCCACGAAGTGCCACTTCAAATTATAAGTATAAAATGCCTAGCCTAAGCAGTAATCTCTTGAACTTACCTTAACAACATTGTGAAAGTAAATACTGCTTGCTGAAAATTTTAATTCAGTGAAAACAAAGAAATTTACTTCACCTTTGAAAATTCCAAGTTTATGCTCTCAGAAATGAATGTGTAATCCAAACGACAGAAGTCATTTACCACGTGTCTCTACCATTATCGCCACCTATTTTGGCTGTAATGAACTTTAATCTAGAGTCACCTGGGTAGGAGTGGGGTGTCCATATTACCCAGTGTCTATATTGCCCCGATATCCCCTAATGAGAAATAAGCCTGATTTGCCAAAAATTTAGAGCGAGCTTCCACAAAACTTGAGTCAAACTGAGCCCTGAGAGAAGCTTATGATTCTGTCCAAGACGTTCTTTAAATAAAATTCTAGGCTTCCTTGAAAATAATATTTTTAAGAACTATTTTTTTTTTTATCTGGTTATTATCCTAAAAACTTCTAAGCAATTATTTTTGCCATCAGTGAGGGTTATTCTAATGATGTTTGTTGTAACTTTTGTGTCATTATTTTATTTTCCTGAGGTTTTGATGCTTTGAACTTTTAGGTGCAATTGTAAAATCTGCCAGCAGGAGGCCTTTAATGACACTTCCAGTGGATTGATTAATTATCCGATTCATGGATCCCGTCATGCAGTGCATCACCATTATCATCTTTGTTCTCCGTAAGTAAGGTCTTAATTTAATTTCCCGTCCAGAGGAAAAGAAGAAATTTCACAGTTGGAAAATGGGGAAAATCTCGAATTCAAATACAAGTGCCCTTGGGCTTGAAAAGAATTTGATTTCCGGAGTTTTCCACTTTTGATCTTTTTGACGCGACATTAAGAGAGCTGGTAGCCCAATCAAAATATCCAATGGTGGGAGATACCGAAAGTAATATCTCCTTTTTTTATTCATTTTTAAATGATTTGTGTAATTACTCCGCTAGAATTAGATGAGATAGATAGTTGTGTGGGTATTGACATATCAACAACTTTATATACTATAAAGACCGATCTCCACAACCATAGAAAACGCCTAGATTGAACCCATGGTATGTTCGAAACCTTGGCAATTTTTCCTTAGCACATTTTCAGAAAAGCTGAAACCTTAGGAAAATTAATTCTTTAAAACGAATCCTGTGTATTTTTCGGTATTGCTATTAGAGCCTACCCTGTAGCTAATCACTTTGTTGTGTTTTTCCAAGTATGAGTTTACAATTATAGACAATTAACAGTCAATGAAAAAACTGGTTGTTTTTTTCACTTGCTGTTAATCGTCCTCATTTTCTCCCTTTCTTCGTGATTGTATGTTTTATTAGCTACATTTTAAGTGGAAATAGTCTATAATATGATTTTCTGCTTTTTTGCACAGCATGAATTCTGGTGCCAACAACAACAATGATAGATCTATATTTCTTGATCAGGGTCATCATACTATTCATGGTAGTGAACGGAGAGAAAGGATAGGCATTAGCCAATTCTAACTGAAACTTCAAATAACACATATTTGACAGCAATACATATACAAAAAAGATTTTATTTTGATGTCGATTCCAATTATATGAAACTAATTAATTTTAGTATCCTTCTTAAAAAGTTACTAGGATAGGAAATTTTCATAACTGTGGAAACAAGGGGGAAACATTATCAAAGCGAAGTACGATCTGAGTGCAATTTATACCATCAAATCCAAAATTCCTGGAAAACTTAGAGGGGTAGGTTTCAAGCCATTATTTACAAATGAACATATTTTTACAGGGGTTATCCGTGTCAAAGCAGTATTAATTTAAAATCAGGAAAGGGTTAATTCGAATAAACACAATTCAAGGCCAATTAACAAAAAAACATTCAACAGTAAACTGCCAAATTCTGCCACATAAATAATTTGGTTCCAAATTTTCCTGAGAGGTAGTAGGGGTAAATACTAAGGTAAGGAAGGGGTGCGTACACATTGCCTAACTGACAAGAGTTTCTACCACTACGATCACTTATGCTACGAAATTTTTGAAAATGGGAATCTTCACCACGACTAACCTCAGCCCAAATAGTCCTACCGCTACTATTCTGGCCAGGATTACTCCTATGATATATTTTCCTTCGACAGCCATTTCATCTACAACTATTCGTAGCATAAATTCTATTATGAATGGGCACTATTTACGACCTTCTTGTGGTGCCATTCAGGGTATTAGACACAAGTAACGTCCAAATACTACTAATTTAAGTTATCTTCCAGCGACTGGCTGTCATGCCCGGTGTCTAATCATGAAGCAGGGTATTTTATGAAATATGCTGCTGAGATTGAATGGATCAGAGCCAGCAATGGCTGAAAAATCATATCCAGGGTTCAACCCTCCTGGACATGTGAAGTTCCAGCCATACAGCAGGAAAAGGTCCGTAAAGAACTAATTTATATTCAGGGGACAGAAGTTTCCCAGCTAGTACTGGTTCTGAAAATTTAGTATCTCCTGCTGCTGATCGCTGGCAAGCGGTGAGTGACTCTTCCTTTCTTTTGAGGGATGAGTGTCATACTCAATCTAGTTTGAAACTAGTGGTAGGAGCTCTCCGGATAGGGTAGAGTAACAATGGAGACCTTGATGCTACCAAGAAAGACTTTTCTACAAAGGAGGAAAAAGGAGATAAAGAAGTCTCAAACTACCTCACCCAAGACAGCACCAATAGCCGACTAGTTGTTCGTTAATTTTTCTATTTGGAGGCAGAGGGCCTTTGCAGCCTGAGCCTTAACTCAGTTTTCTGATTCTACTCATAAAGGTAATAATTATAGTAGCAATAATGACAACAATAATATACGACGACTACTCGCACCTCCACTATTCCAGCCTTCGATTCTTTCAACGCAACTAGTTCAATCATAGCTGTCTCAATAGGACTATTTTTTCTAAAGCTACTCCTAAAATTCTGCTCCGATGACCACTATTCATCTCCTATCGTGGCTGCATGTATCAATATCACCACTAACACAATTATGTTTACAACTGCTGCTAATATGTTTATGCTTTTAGGTATACTAACTATTGGCAAATGCTATTAGCCACCATTGCCGCTATTAAAAAATGAATAGACTTGTCAAATTAAAAATGAAAATTATAAACTTCTAAGACGAAATATTTCTTTAAAACTTACGGCTTTCAAACGCAGCAAAAGTCAATTGGCTAAGCAAAATTTTCGTTTTACCGATCTATTTCTTTTTCTGGAAACCACAATCAATGTTATAATCCCTATTACAATATAATCCCTAGCACAATGTTATAACCACTATAATCTTGATTCTTCTAAAATATTATTGTTTCTTTATTTTCGACTAAAGAAGGGTTAGATGTTTTTTTGATAATTTCTGTTCGTTTAAGGTTTGACTAATATGCTAATTATAATTACCGTTTGTCATAGGTATGATTTTTTTTGCTTATTGCAGTATCTCTTTCTATTAAGTTTTGTGTCTTGCTTATTTTACCATTTGTAATTGCTTGGTTTCAGTTTCAAATCTCTTTTTTACTTTTCGTCAAAAAATAACTTTAATTATTTAATACAAAACTAAAAGCAAATCCATAAACAAATGGTTAGCCACAAGTTTCACGCAAAGTTAGAGAAATAGAAAATTTATGATAATAATATTGTCCCAAAGATCGGCCACGCACAAAGAGGCTTAATCAATTTGCACGTTCTCTTTTGGAATTCCATTATGTAAATCCTCCTTTTTTTTTAGTATTTTTCATATAATATACCTGTTCTTCCTGGTTTTAAAGCATGATTATGGCTTCAAACGCAACCTAGTAACAGACGGACTCTGGCTCACAGAAACTGAAAAGTTAAAAACAATTAAAAAAAAACAAAACTTTCAAGTGAGGAACAATAAACATTTGAAGCTGACTTACTATTGCTAACTATTGTTTGATTAATCTTAACATTAAAATTTTATTGCAAAAGTAAATTTCTGAGAACTTAAGAAAATCAGCTAAATTGAATAAGAAGTGCCAAGAGGTTCAAGAGAGTTTAGGATGTCTTGCGAAACACTGACCCATAGGCCCCTTATCCTGTGTAGGGATATAATAAATGCTACCCTAATAAAAACAACAATATTCTATTTGTATTATTTCAAAACAAGTTTGAACGTCTTTGAAAAGGGCATTGTATAAACGTCTTTGATTGCGAAAGTTTAGCCCCCTCCTCACATCTAGACAACAGAAGGAAACAATTCACCTGCTTTAACATTTCTTTTGTATTTTATCCTTTACCTGCTTATACCTATTATGTCATTCACAACTATTTGTTGTCAGCAACAAATTTTCTTTTCTTTTTCATTTAATTTAAATTTGCGTCTGGTTTCAGTTACTCCGTTTATTAAAGACAGCCATATACAACCTTGACCCTGATTTTTGCATGTGACATTTAATGGAGAAGGATTTCCCGAGAATAGACGGGAGTCTTCGACAAGACTATCATGGCTCATCTTAAAAAAGGGAGAGAAAATTTAAAAATGCCAAGTTACAAGCACTGTAGTACTAAAAAACTGATTACAACAGGTATAATCACTTTAAAATACAGTATCTTTAATCTTAGGAACTGCATACGCAAGCTGGGATGTGTGGTGGACGTACGATGGAATTTCTGGTAAGCTTTACATTCAGTTTTTAAACTCTTTCTTTCTTTTTATCTTGTATTTTATGCCATTAAAACTTCAGACGAACATAAATTATCCGTAGATGAGGAGGATTGTCCCCTCCTCAACGTCTCGCTCGTTATAATAAAGTTTTTGGTGCTTTAAAAGATTTGTATTCTAATTCAACGGCCCTTTTGTTTCAGCAGTTGTTTTCTAAATAATTTTGACAAATATTCAAACTTTAGTTAAAAAGTGAGGAGTTTAATAAGTGGAGCCTCCCCCATGTCCAAAATAATTTCTATTCACCTTAAGTTTTAATGTTACTCCTAGCTTTCACTTGAAAAACTCTTTTTGTTTTCTTACTTCATTACAACCAAGAGCTGCGGGTTTCATGCACTGCTGTACTTTACATTCTGCTGTAGGGGCTACACATACGAAGAATTTCTGAAAATGCGTAGTTTAAAGATAGAGAAAAGTGTTTGATAGAAATAAGTTTTTGAAAGTTGTTTGAATTGTAGGTTTATTAGTGTTATGATAGATGATGTCGCTTGTGCCCCGTTTCGTGTAACTTGTGGGGTTCCACAAGGCTTGATGCCTGTTCCTCAAATGTATATTTGGTGTATACTATATTTGGTGTATAAGATTCTACCTGCCGGATTGTTGTCTGACCTCATTTGCTGATTACGCTGCTTTAAAATTTTCTAGTCGGTATTTACATAGTTTGATTTTGAAGGCTAATTGTGTTTTAAGAAATTTTTATGTTTTTACTATTTTAAGATTACTATCTGTTAATATTGCATAGACTAGTTTTATTTTATATTCAAGAATAGGTGAGCCCCAGGACATTGATGGAAAATTTTGTTTGCGGACAAGTGTACGACAAACAGTGCACGAGTTACACAAGTACACGAGACGCAATACCTTGGCTTCCACCTAGATTACAATCTTTCGGGGAAAGGACATAGTGATACGTTGTAATGAAAATCGCACGAGGACCTGGAGCAATTCGAAATTTTGAGGATTTTTTACACCCGCAAATTTTTACTTTTATATGAAGTTTTAGTCCACTTTTACATTTCATACGGATCTGTGCTGTGGTCTAGCAATTTTTATTCAAATTTTAAACGAGTATAAATTCTTATAAACAAAGTGATACGACATTTGGAAAAACTTAATGACACCGAGGCGTGTTTTAACAAACTCAAAGTGCTTAATGTTGGACAACTTCGAGATTACCAAGCAGGAACATTCTCGTATCAGTGTTGGAATTGTGTCAGTCCTGAGGTATTTCATATACGGTTCCTGGTTCATTGATAGCATTGACTTGAAAGAAATAAAAACGAATTAAGTTCAAAACAGTGGAAAATCCATGAATAGCATTATAAACATGAAACTGGGTCAGTATATAAAGGAATCACCCGTCCCCTCACTACTGTCCCATCATTTGGCTAACAGAAGAAACACAAAAAATAAAACTATGAGTCCCACGTTATTCTGGATATCAAACTCCTTTTCTCCCAAAGTTACAGCAGTCTACTGCCTAATTATTTTCTTTTTGCATTTCGTTGCTATAGTAACAAGAATTTTGCACGTCAATGAACGTTGCGATGCTATGAAAAAGTTCAAGTCTTTTGTTATGTTTGTGTTATAACCCAATCCAATCGAGTCGTACATCTTAAAATTTATGTTTTCAGTTTACTTAGACTTCAAATTTCATTTTGATTACGGTGATTAGAGGATTCAAACTAGAGCCACTGTGGTTGCTATACGTTTTGAATATTACAGGAGCGTCGTTCTGGAATGTGAATCCTATGTGGAAGATTTGTTCGGAAGGCAAACAACAATCTCCTATTGATATAATACCGAAAAATCTCTTATTTGATCCCGCTCTCAAGTCGCTTCATATTGGAAAACAGACGGTAATTTTAATTTGATTTCAAATTGTGTTTTTAATTTATCCTTCAACTATAGTTTTATTTTAAACTCATTAAAATCTCGTAACTAATATTACAACTAATCTGTTTCAACTAGCCAACAGAAATTATTACCGACAATTCTGAACGCAAATTTGGTCTATAATATTAAATTTTCCCAATCAATTTATCTTTCATTTTCGTTACCGTACTTTAATTTTTTATTTTATTTTCGCTTTTCAAACAAGTTTGAAATTTCTGGAGCTTATTAAATGTATCACTGTAGATGTATTTTCATGAGCAAGTAGAAGTTTTCAAACAATTCCCATGACAAAAATAGCTTAAAGCCCACAAGCATTAAGTTTTTAGGTGGATTCCATGCAAGATAAAAAACAGTATGAAGTCTTAAAAAAAAATTATATGTTCTTTTACTTTTGCTTGTGTGTTTTGTAATTGGTTTTGGCTTTGTGATTCCTTCAATTTTGTAATGTTTTGATAGTTGCTTTACTATATGGAATCTTTTGTCTACGTTTAAGAGTTCTAATTTTTAATTTTATGCCAAATTGTGTTTCCATTAATCATGTCTAACGTTTATTTCGAAAAAAGATTCGTGTTTCACGCATCAACAAATCATTAATACCGAGAATTTTTAGCAATAATTCAGACTGGGTGAAGGAAATGTATTTACAGAAAGCAATGACTTCCGCATTTGTATTTGAAGAAGTAACTGTTTGTTCCCCAACATTTTCTTTTTAGTATGAAAAATGTAAATGTATTTGATGTAATTACAATTACAAAAATTGTAATTGTAAGTGTAATATGTAATTTGTATTTGAAGAAGGGATTGTTTGTTCCCCAATATTTTCTTTTTAGTATAAAAAATGTAATTTACTATATCATTGAAAAAAGAAGAAAAACGGGGCTTAGTTCGAGCAAAACGTGCAAATTTAACACAAATATTTTGAAAAATCGAAAACAAGCTAGTCAGTTAAAATGATCCAAGTTGTTCATTAAATTAATTTTAAAGGAATATAAACTCGGTTAAAGGATATTGGAAACTGGTGAGAGAGGAATATTTGGATACCTAACAGATATTAAATATGAACTGAAAATTGCTGGTATCATTGACGGTGTAGCGTTAATTACAGTAAACGAAAAGCTAGAAAACAAGCTTAATCTTGGACTAATAAAGCGTACTTGCCTCCAACCAAAAATTTGACCGAAGTTTGGCAAATTCTTTTGTTTTCAATTAATTTTATCGATTATTAGACAGTTATGGCTGAATTTATGCAGATCCTAGGTTCTTTTTTTCTTTTTTTAATGTACACAAATATACCCAATTTGTCCTTTTAGTAAAAGTGATACTTTTACCTTCGGCGCAGCGCAAAATAAAATAAAAAGATAGAAAAGTAATGTGACCAGTACTTTCCTTCAGGATCGAAATCGACTTCTTGGGGCTCGGTAACACTTTTAATGGGTATGGTTTTGTGTGGTAACGTCAGATAGTATTGTTTGATTTTATAATTATTGTTTTTATCACTACTATTTATTTTTAGAGAGACAAACTTGAATTTCTTTTTAATAGTTTCCTATGTCTTATAAGCTGTGCATTCAGCCGCCCCCCCCCCTAAGAAGACCAAACATATAAACAAAGCGTACATAATTATGAGCCTCAGAAAATACACTTTTCTGGAAAAAAGATTTTGTCATATATTGACATCCCCCTTTCTTCCAGAAGAAAATTATCGCACACCCCTCCTTCTTTGAAACATTTATTTGGGTCCAAATGCTTTGAAATCACTTAAGTAAAAGGGTTAGGATAATGTGCATAGTGATGAAACCCCAGGGGCTGAATCTGAGGGGCAGTTTGAACGCCACAATGGCGGGAGAATTGAATGCAAATGCGTACATTTTCGTTATTTAACATTTTTCATAGTTGGCCTGTCCCGACAGGAAATGCTGGAATTACTCAAGTTAAATATAAATCCTGGGTATGAGCTATACACCATATACCATTTATTAGTTTGTTTTCGTTGCTTGAATAACAGTCAAATATTTTCTAGAGTAGTTAATCTTGGCGCAATATCAACTTAAAACACAAAAGGTTAGCGCATTCGATAATCAAATTAATTGAGGTTCTAAATTCTCATGTTCGGTATCAATGACACTGAACAAGCAACAAATAAGTTTTAAAAGTCCAATAAAATTTCCGCTATTTACTTGCAAAGCAGTTAGAAATTGATTGAAGTGGAGCAGTAGTAAAGGTCAAACAGAAAAGTCGGCAATAAGTTTCGAGTGATGCTGGACAAACAGTAGATGAGAAGTAATTTAGGTTCCAATAATGACTCCTAATCATAAATCCCGGAAGGAATATCTCGTTACTAGGATTTTCCTAATCTCTCAACGTTAACAAAGAGGTATTAGAAAATTCAGTAAGCTCTGAGAGAAGTAAATTTGCCACTATTGGACAAAAAAACACTTGCTTGATGTTAATTAGGCTGCTTTAGTATCTTGAAATCACCCAGTCGAAATGAAGTAGCAGATTTAAAATATTTCTTTCATCAAAAGAAGGTTAAATACTGAAGTGGTCTTAAAGTGAAGATGCTGATTGCTGCTGACCCTCAATACTATTTTCTTTCGATCAATTTCTAATCAATTTGCCAGTAAACAAAAAAAGCTTTTTTTAACATGTTCAGTGTGGTCGATACGTTGCATCACAATGTTTAGGTCATCAAGTGAAATTGTTCATTCTTGAATATCGAATACGCGTACGATTGAGACTTGACATGTTTTGCGTCAAGTCTAACTGCTATGGAAAACAGTTAACGGTCATTGGAACGGAAAACTAATAAATGGTATACAGTATGTAGGTGCAATATAGGACTGTGCAGTATAGTTTGTAACTTAGGCAATAAAAAATACCGAGAAACACAAGCTAGAAAGAAAAATCCCAGTAAACGGGAAATGTAACATCAGCACCGGATTTTTTCTTGATGTAACAAGAGCTAAAAAAAAAACACGGACCTTAATGGATATTTTTCATATAAAAATCAAGCTTGGATCTTTTTTATATAAGAGAATGTCGACGTCTTGTTTCATAAGAAAATAATTCAGCTTAAAGTAAAGAGCAATATTAAAACTTAAAACGAAAAGAAACTACTCTATATTTGATGGAAGCTGCCTTCTACTCAATCCCTCACTCTTTTCAAGTACATAACTTCTGAATTCATTACCTTTAAACAAAGTTTCTTTTTCTGAATTCAAAAAAGAATTTTAATCGTTATTTATAGTTTATTTTAATTTGCGGAATGTTTTTCAGATTTCTGTACAAATTTTTCTTATGTAAATTTCCTTTGAGGGGCCATCCCTAACAATAACAAAACCCACAAATTTTAAATTATGTCGAAATATAATATTTTTACGTATTTAGAAAAAGGTGAAATTCGGGACAATTGTTTTTTTTCCACAATCTTAAAACTTTAAGCCCGTACAGGCCAACTCTCTCTGACGCCTAAGACACCCTGTACTTACATAAAACGTTTTATCAGGAGAAATGGTGCAGCCCAGAAGGAGATACATTCTGTCTTATACTCCCTAGCCCAGACATATGCAAAGAACGGGGGGGGGGCACGTGTACTCCTCCCAGAAAGTTGCGTTATTCTTGTAGTTTTTCTATGATTTCTTATATTTTCCATGTAATTCACCTATTTTGTGTACTTCTTCTGACATTATGCTCCCAGAAATGTCCCATCGCTAACGTCACCTATTTTGCCCAAATAGTGATGATTTATCGCTAAATAAGAGACAACTTTGTTTAAAAGCAATAATCGTTGCTACAAGTAGCCATAAAATTCAGGTGGCATACAATAGATCGCTATATATTACCAATTTATGACTTTAATGGAAAAATAACACTTGTATTCAACATAGTTTGAACTAGCTAACGATTAAGACAAGCAGGAAAAAATTTAAAGAGGCAACTTTATGAATTAAAAAATGTTGTTTTTAATCTTTTTTTTACATTCTTTAAAACCTTAAGCATCTTAAATATCCATGAAAATAAGATTATAATAAAAAGATGAATATATGTATTTAGAGCCTGCAGGTTCTTTCTTCAAAAATTTACGGCCAGTGGAGCTCAAATTTACCTATATTTATAAAATTTAACGATAGTCTAATATACGGGAAGGCACACTAGCTATTTACCTCTCCACTACCGGGAAGACGAAAGCCATTTGTATTAAAAAAATGTTGTACTATTTAGAGAAGACGTGGAATATTCTTGATAAGAAAAACCTCCTCCACCTCATTTCTATTGGCACCCGAGAATGTGGGAATATTTATTTTTGTGATTTACAGCAAAATTGCTAGCCAGTAAAATTCGGTGCACGGATATTACTTAGATTATTCTGGCTTTTCAGTATCCAGGATATGTTTCTTCACTTGGCTTTCTGTTAATATTTCTACTAACTGAAAATTCTTTAATAATTAGATAAAGTAGAAGGAAAGGCATAGGAAATAATTTCTAATTGGTGGAAACGTAATGGTAGAATTTTAGGTAAATTTAGTCATATTGCTGACATCATTCTACTTGTTTCTCTCTAGATTTTTTAATTTTCTTCATTAAACAATTCAGGGAACTTCCTACTTCTTTTGCTACATTAAATACTATTTTTACCTCCCTTGTATGCTAAAATTAGCATCATTATATTCGCAGTGTTCCTGATGTCTTTAATTAAAAAAAAATTGGTAATATTTTTTTAGACTGCGGAAAGGCTAAAAATCAAACGTTTCTTTTGTACGTACTAATTAAAAAAATTACTATTATCTGTGTTTTTTTTAGAGAAAGAAAATTCCCCCCTTTTTCACATTGAAGAAGAAATTCTATACAGATACGGAATTATTGTGTGCAAATTTAAATCCTTCTTAATTTGTTTTAATACATTTTCTAGGTATCTGGCTCCCTTCGAAACACTGGCCAGACACTTTTCTTTCAACCTTCAAAATCACCTAGTTCCATACGTGGTACTGGACACCATCCAGGAAGTCCTGGAGCTAACAAGGGATTTCTGTCAAGGCAATCAAGTTTATCCTTTCCAATGTCTGGCGGAATGAATGCGAGGAACTTAGACGAAACCACGCCTCCCGTGAATATTACCGGTAAGACATAGACTTCAAGTCCCTCCGCCCAAATCTCCGATTCTTAATGCTCTTTACATCAGTACTAGATTCGATATAAGGTGACAAGATGTCATTTACCCTCTTCAAACTATTTTATCTCTTGCGAGGGTTGTAAACTTTAAAAAATTGTCATTTGTTGTGCTATTTATCCTGAAACTTTACGAAAAGAAAACTGTATTGAATCTTGATGATTTTGTAACTTGATTTTAATAGTTTCAGTCTCTCTGTTAAATTCTTGCCTTATGGACATTTGCTTATGCACATTTTCCAGGAGAGAGTGTCATCCCTCAACCTAGCTTGAATTAAGAGTTAGGCTCATATTTATGCTTTTAAGGTGTGCAACTGACCCAACCTCAGTGGAAGGGATGTAAAAATTTAGTTTTATCAGCCTAACTACTGGGATAGACGGGCAAAATTTATTAAAAATCTACACCCAGGGTTATGGTATCGATTGTCTATGAACGTTCAAACCTCTATGAGGGAAGGGATACAATTTTTTTTATCCACATCTATAAATATGATTTATGGGAATTCGATTAAATTTGGCAGAGATAAATAGGTAGACAATTTGCTAGTTCTTTGATAGGCACGGATAGGCACGATTCCAATCTGATAGGCACGGTCACATATTCAGCGCCACAATTGCTGCAACACGACACCTTGACACTATCGGTTTAGTTTAGAATTTATGCAAAAATTAAACAAAATCTACTGTTGATCTCGACAGTGAAATACATTCGAAAAACCAAAAAAGTAATGCTGGCTAACACTAAAATAAAGCTAAAGTTTTCAAAATATTTTTCTTCCATTAATTTTTGCCTGAAGTGTCATGAATTTGTTCGGTTTATTTCTTCATGTTGCAACTCATAGCTGTTTATCATGAATTCTATCTGAAGTAATAATTTGTATTATTTTTTTTTACTGCGTAAGTTTCTCGCATTTTATTTACTTTAATTAGACGCTGTTGGCGGATGGTAATTATTGTTCCGAAATATCTTCGTTTTTACTTTGGTTTTGTTTTTAGATTTGGAACAATACTTTTGGATTCTTTTGGTATTTTTTTTTTAAGCTAAATAATTTCAGGAGTTCATTGTTTTAGGTGGACCTTTGGCGTATTCTTATCAAATCGAAGAAGTTACAATCCATTTTGGAACTGATAACGATCATGGATCAGAGCACAAAATAGATGGCAATGTCTTTCCTGCTGAGGTATGTTGAACTACCTATTACTAATACTTCTCCTGTCTGGGGTTGTAATAAGTTTATGAAGGTTTTTGAATACTGATATCAGGGTTATACGTAAAAACTTTATGTTTTTCATGAATATATTCACAAATGCTGAATTGAGATCACTATCAAAACATATTCTGTCACTTGTAACCGAAAGATTCTCAAATTTTACTGTGAAGACGTAAAAATTCGTCGATTGCTGTTTAGCGCACCATTTCTTTTCCAAGAAGCGGCAGAAACTTCATAATCAAAAATGAACTAAGACCAGAAATAAGTGTTCATTTTGACTTAATTATTCATATCTCTAAAATTTCACAAGTAAAAAACCCAGCGTCAGACGTGGCTAACTCACGGTAAGTAATAAGTTTTGCAAATCTGTGATACGTTTGGGAAAAGTTTTCCTTAAATTCATCTTGAGAGCTATATTCGAGAGGGTTAAACTGTTATTGAGGCTGCGAATGACACTAAAACTGGAGTCAATATTACAACTATTTTGAATTGGACGTAGTATGTAAATTTATTTTAGACACTTCAAACTACTCCCAACAAAATTGGTTTTACTTGCTCTAGGATCTTTCTAGCCTTTTTTGTTATGTTACCTAAGCCAACTTATACTCCTCTGGGTGTCTAAAACCACTGCTTCATAGAGAAGATAAACCTGGTGTTGTTTTTTATATTTAATTAATTAAAAAAAACTTTTCCTTTTAAAAGCTATAAGTTTTTCAAAAAAATAAAGAACTTCATTAAACCGAAAATGAGCCATACAACTTCCACAAATCAGTATCAATAAATACATGATACTCAAAACGAACAGAAATTAAAATAAATAACAGCTTAAAACTCAAAACGAGCAGAAATTAACATGAGTAGGGTTCAAAACCCCTATACTTTCTAAAAGCTAGAATATAATTTGTACTTCACTGATTTTTTTTTTTTTTTAATGTTTTCACTTTTATAACTTTAAGAAATCAAAAATTAATTGGGATTTTAAGGAATAAATATAGTAAAGTGCACATTAGTGTCGTTAGTTATAGTAAGCGTAGAAGCAGCATTAAATGGATACACAGTGTCTTCTGGCTAGCTCAAAATCCACAACCTATGTAGGTATGAAGGTGAAATTTTCAGAGTATATTTCTGTTGTACGGATGAAAACCTGCCATCCGTATACAGGTTGTCAAAAGGGCATATTAGCAATATCATAGGAACAGTTTCGTGTGTGAAATCAAAACTTACAACGATTGTTGTGGGGGATATTGAACTAAACAAAAGACAACATTTACATCATAATACTAATGCTTCTACTTCTGCAATTACTGCTAATATTACTATTACTACTATTAACTGTTCTCCTACTGCTACTACTATATTTACTGGTGCTTCTACTACAACTAATAAACCTAAGGGTAATAAGGCAAAAAATTTGGGCAATATTGTAACAGTATTGAAATAAATCGAAACAAACTATGCCCATATAGGTTGTCAAGAGGACATATCAGCAATGCTTCAGGATCGGTTGATCGTATTAAGTTATCAGAGGCAACGCTATAGCGTTGCCTATAGTAAAGGCCATACGGCTCCAATGGTTTATTATTATTTTTTTTTCCCAGGGGCACTTCATATGGAAAGGGTCGTCGTAGAAATTTCAAAAAGGACTCATTCGATTGGAAATTGAGAGTTCTAGTACCTTTTTTAATAGTTGAAAGTGACTGGAGGACATCTAGACCCCCCCCCCACGCCCATCATTACTCCTAACACATCAAATCAAAATTTCGAGACATCCATTTTGTTCAGCGTAGTTGATTTCCAGATAGAAAAATATGTTTTTGAGGAGGACATTCCCCACAACCCTCAGGGCAAGGGTTTTAAGTTATGCCTTGTGGGCATATATGGTTTTATAGAAGGCGTTGTCATAGAAACTTCAAAAAAGGTTCATTTGATTGGAAATTCAAAGGGCTAGTGCCCTTTTAATAGTCGAAAGTGATTAGAGGGCAACTAGCGCCCCACCCACACCCATCATTCCCCCAAACACGTCCAATCAAAATTTTGAGATAGCCAGTTTGTTCAGCGTAGTTGATTTCCAGATAGGAATCTTGTTTTTGAGGAGGACACTTCCCCACAACCCTCAGGGCAAGGGTTTGAAGTTATGCCCTGGGGGCATTTAAGGTTTTTATAGAAGACTTTGTCATAGAAAGTTCAAAAAAGGCTCATTCGATTGTAAATTCAAAGGGCTAGTGCCTTTTTTAATAGTCCAAAGTAATTGGAGGGCAACTAGCCCCCCCCCGCACGCCCATTATTCCCCCAAACACATCCAATCAAAATTTTGAGATAGCCATTTTGTTCAGCATAGTTCATTACCCAAGAGAAAATGTGTTTTGTAGAAGGAAACTCCCCCACAACGCTCGGGACAAAGGTTGTAGGCAATGGCCTAGGTGTCTGTACGATTTTTATATAAGCGTTGTCATACAAGCTTTAAGAAAGGTTAATTTGATTGGAAATTCAAAGGGCTAGTGCCCTTTTTAATAGTCAAAAGTTATTGGAGGGCAAGTAACTCCCCTCTGACGCCCACCTTTTCCCCAAAAAAATCCAATCAAAATTTTGAGATAGCCATTATATTCAACGTAGTTTTGAGTTCTAGAAATTAGGTCTTTGAGGATGACAACTCTTGCCCTCATGGCAAGGGTTGTAAGTTATGCCCTGGGCGCATATAAGGTTTTGTATAGACAGCTTTGTCGTAGAAACTCCAGAAAGGGCTCATTCGATTGGAAATTTAAATGGCTTTTTACCTTTTTTAATAGTCAAAAGAGATTCTAAGGCAACTGACACCCCTTCCACACCCACCATTTCCCCAAACATATCTAATCAAAATTTTGATGTAGGCATTTTGTTCAACGTAGTTGAAAGTTCTTGAAATTGTATGACAGTCCCCCCACAGTCTTCAGAGGCAAGGGTAATAAGTTATGCCCTGGGGGTAAATATTGTTCTTATCGAAGAAATCCTCGTATAAACTTCAGAGAGGGCTCATTTGTTTGGAAATTGAAAGTTATAGTTCACTTTCTAAGCGTCAAAAGAAATTGGAGGGTAACCAGCCCCCCCCCCCCCAAACCCTTTTTTCCCAAATACATCCAATACAAATTTTAAGATAGGTATTTTGTTAAAACTAGTTCAACGATCATATAACAAAAATTATGGTGTCGACACAACCCCCCAGGGTCCGGGGGAATGCGTCGTAAGTTATGCCCTCGGGGAGTATGTGGGTCTTATGGAAGGAATGCTCGTATTAACTTCTAAGAGGGCTCATTTGATTGGAAATTGAAAGTTCTATATCGCTTTTTAAGAGTCAGGAGCGATTGGAGGGCACCTAGCCCACCCTCCGCGCCCTTTTTCTCTCAAATCCATCCGAAAAGAACTTTGAGATAGCTTTTTTTTTAAAAATAGTTCAAAGACCATATAACAAAAACTCAGGCGTCAACACAGCCCCCCAGGGCCCGAGGTCAGGTGTTGTAAGTTATGCTCTGGGGGAATATATGGTTCTTACTGAAGGGATGCTTGTAAAAAATTCAAAGATGGCTCATTTGATTGGAAATTGAAAGTTCTAGTTCAGTTTTTTAGAATAAAAAGAGATTGGAGGGCAACTTGCTCCTTCCCCCACGCCCTTTTCCCCCAAATGCATCCAGTAAAAATTTTGAGATAGCCATTAAGTTAAAAAGTGCTCAAAAGTCATATAACAAAAACTCAGGTGTCGTCACAACCCCCCAGGGGCCGGTGGCAGGCGTTGTAAATTATGCCCTGGGGCATATATTGTTCGTATGAATAGGATGCTCGTATAAACTTCAGAGAGGGATATTGAAGGGATATTTGGGATATTTGATTGGATATTGAAAGTTCGACCTCACTTTCTAATAGTCAAAAGAGATCCGAGGGCAGCTAGCCCCCGCCCCCCACACCTTCTTTTTCAAAACCCATCTGATGAAAATTTTGAGATAGACATTTTGTTAAAAATAGTACAAAGGTCTGATAAGAAAAAATCTGGGGTGAATAGAACCCCCAGGGCACTAGAGAAGGCGTTCTAAGTTATGGTTCTATGAAAGGGATGCTCGTATAAACTTCATAGAGGGCTCATTTAATTGGAAATTGAAAGTTCTAGTTCACTTTTAAAGAGTCAAGCGAGTTAAACTAGCCCCTCTCCACGCTCTCTTTTCCCCAAACCTGTCTGCTACAAATTTTGAGATAGCCAGTGTTTTGGAAATTGTTCAAAAATTAGATTACAAAAACTCCCTCAAAGCCCGGGGGATAGGCGTTATAAGTGTTGCCATGGGGGCGTATATGGTTCTTATGAAAGGGATGCTCGTATAAACTTCAGAGGGGGCTCATTTGATTGGATATTGAAAGACCTAGTTCAATTTTTAAGAGTCAAAATATATCCGAGGGCAACTAGCCCCCCCCCCCCCCCAACACACGCTGTTTTCCCCAAGCCCATCGAATAAAGTTATGCCCTGGGGACATATATTGTTATTATGGAAGGGATGCTCGTATAAACTTCCTAGAGGGCTCGTTTGAGTGGAAAATGAAAGTTTTAATTCACTTTTTGAGAGTCAAAAGTGACTGGAGGATAGCTAGCCTACCCCCTAACTCCATTTATTTTTTTCCCAGATGTACTTCATATAGAAGGGGTAGTCGTACAAACTTCAAAGGGGGCTCATTCGATTGGAAATTAAGAGTTCTAGTACCCTTTTTAAGAGTCAAAAGTGATCAGAGGGCAACTGGCCCCCCAAGCCCTTTTTCCCCTAATACATCTGATAAAAAATTTAAGGTAGCTAGTTTGTTAAAAATAGTTCAAGATCATATAGCAAAAACTCCTTTACGTATGGTCATTTCGTTAAAAATAGTTCAATGGTCCGATAAGAAAAACTCCTGTGTCAACACCCCCCCCCCCCAGGGCCGGGGCAGGTGTTGTAAGTATTGCTCTAGGAGCATATATGGTTCTTACGGAAGGTATGCTCTTATAAACTTCAGAGAGGGATCATTTGATTGGAAATTAAAAGTTGTAGTTAATTTTCTCAGAGTGAAAAAAGATCGGAGGGAAACTAGCCCATCCCGCCCTCCACGCCTTTGGGCGTATCGGATGGATAAACCATCCAATAATAATTTCAGGTGACCATTTTGTTAAAAATAGTTCAACCATCAGATGTTAAAACTCCAGGGTTGACACAACCCCCCAGGGCCCAATGACAGGCGTTGTAAGTTATACTCTGGGGATATATATGGTTCTTATAGAAGGGATACTCGCATAAACTTCAGCCCTCATTTGATTGAAATAGAAAATTCTAGTTCACTTTTAATGAGTCAAAAGAGACCGAAGCTTAATCTAGTCCCCCCACACCCTTTTTCCCAAACCCATCCGATATAAATTTTATGATAGCAGTTTTGTTAAAATAAATCAAACATCAGATAGTAAAAACTCCGAGGTTGACACAAACCCATTTTTTCACTTTGACAGTGCTACTTTGATATCAGTTTTGATACTTTGACTAATATTTGATATTTTTTTAAAGCTTGATTTTGAAATAAGGAACTTTTAAATACTTAAAATTTTCAAACAATTCGTGGTAACGAACTGTAAGTAAGGAGCGACCCGGCTCAATGGTAACCGAAACTCTAAAAAACGGAATTTTGATACCAATAGATACATCAAAAGAATTAGATTTTAATTCTGACTTCAAATATATAAGTTTCATCAATCTTGATCCTACCTATAAAAAGTTACGCGCCTGAGAAAATTTGGCTGATTTTAGAAAAAAGGGGAAAAAACCCTCTAAAGACTATGTAATCTTAATGAAATTCACATCATTATATTCAGAGCATCGGACAATCCTATTATGGAGGTTTCAAGCTCCTATCTACAAAAATGTGGAATTTTCCATTTTTTGCCAGAAAAAAGATCACGGATGCGTGTTTATTTGTTTTTTTTTTTCTTTTTCCCAGAGGTGATTGTATCGACTCAGTGGTCCTAGAATATCGTGGGAAGGCTCATTGGAATGGAAATTAAAAGTTCTAGTGCTCTTTTTAAGTGACAAAAAAAAATGGAGGGCAACTAGGCCCCCTCCCACGCTCATATTTTCTCCAAAGTCACCTGATCAAAATTTTGAGATAGCCATTTTGTTCAACATGGTCGAAAATATTATAACTATGTCTTTTAGGATGACTTAATCCCTCGAAGCCCCCAGAGGGAGGGCTGAAAGTTATGAACTTTACCCAATGTTAACATATAGTATTGGTTATTGGGAAGTATACAGACATTTTCGAGGGGAATTTTTTCTGGTAGTGGGGGGGGGGGTGCCCTTTTTAAGTGGCCAAAATAAATGCAGGGCAACTAGGCCCCCTCCCACGCTTATTTTTTTCCCAAAGTCACCCGATCAAAATTTTGAGATAGCCATTAAGTTCAACATGGTCGGAAATATGATAAATATGTCTTTTAGGATGACTTAATCCCCCGAAGTCCCCAGGGGGAGGGCTAAAAGTTATGAGCTTTACCCAATGTTAACATAAAGTATTGGTTATTGGGAAGTATACAGAAGCAACATTAGAACTTAAAACGAACAGAAATTATAACGTTTGTGAGGGGGTTCTCCCCCAAGTCAATACCGTGGTGGTTAAGCAACAGTTTTTTTTAGTGATTTCAAAAGAGCTATCTATTCTAATTAAACGGCCTTTGTGATTCAGGGGTTTGTGAATCCAATTTTTTTTTAACTTTTAACGTGAAGAGCGTGGTATTGACTAAGGGGAGAACCCCCTCATATACGTAATAACATATACGCAATAAAAAAATAAAAAAATAAAAAAAACAAGCGATACGGCTCAATAGTAATCGAAACTTTTAAAAATGGAATTTGATGTCAATAAATGTATCAAAAGAATGTGTTTATAATGCTGATTCTAAATACATAAATTTTATTAAGTTTAGTATTACTCATCAAAGGCTAAGAGCCTGAGAAAATTTAGCCTGAGAAAATTAATTTTGAGAAATCCCCTACAAGTGAAAGAATTTTAATGAAAATCACACCGTGAGATTCAGCGTATCAGAAAACCCTATTACATAGGTTTCAAGCTCATATCTGCAAAAATCTGAAATTTTGTATTTTTTGCCAGAAGAAAAATATACGAATATAGAAGTTAGTTACGTAAGTTAATTTGTAAATTACGTCATAACCAAATTTAGAGACATCCATTTAGCAAAAGAAAAGTAAAATTTTTATGCAAATTTCGTTTACTTATTCAATGACGGTGAGCCAAAATAAAAGTTGTATTAACTAAAAAACGATCAGAAATTAAATAAAAAACAAGTTTTTTAAACTGAAAGCAAGGAGCGACATTAAAACTTAAAACGAACAGAAATTATTCCGTATATGAAAGGGGCTGTCCCCTCTCAACACCTCGCTCTTTACGATAAAGTTCTACGCTGTCTCACAACTTTATTTTTTTAAACAATAAAAAAATTTAGCGTCAATAGCGAGGCGTTGAGCAGGGGACAGCCCCTTTCGAATACGGAATAATTTCTGTTCGTTTTAAGTTTTAATGTCGCTCCTTACTTTCAGTTTAAAAAACTTGTTTTTTTTATTTAATTGCAATCAAAAACGAACAATCTCTGCCCTCCAATCTCTTTTGACTCTTAAAAAATGAACTAGAACTTTCAATTTCCAATCAAATGATACCTTTTTGAAGTTAACTTTTGACTCCAATTTTTTATCAGATGTATTTGGGGGAAAAGGGCTTGGGGGGCCAGTTTCCCTCTGATCACTTTTGACTCTTAAAAAGGGCTGGATTTCAATATCCAATCAAATGATCCCTTTCTGAAGTTTATATGAGCATCCATTTCATACGAACAATGTATGCCCCGGGGCATAACTTAAAACCCCTGCCCCCGGGCCCTGGGGGGTTGTGCTGACACCTGAGTTTTTGTTATCTGACTTTTGAGAAATTTGTAACTTAATGCCTATCTCAAAATTTTTATTTGATGCATTTGGGGAAAAGGGGCGTGGGGGGCTAATTGCCGTCCAATATCTTTCGACTCGAAAAAACTTAACTAGAACTTTCAATTTCCAATCAAATGAGCCATCTTTGAATTTTTATGAGGATTTCTTCAATAAGAACCATATATTCCCCAAGGGTGAAACTTACAACACCTGCCTTCAGGCCCGGGGGGGCTGTGTTGACCCCTGAATTTTCGTTATTTGGTCTTTGAACTATTTAAAAAAAAGCTATCTCAAAGGTCTTATCGGATGGGTTTGTGAAAAAAGGGCGTAGAGGGGGGGGGGCTAGGTGCCCTCCAATCTCTTTTAACTCTTAAAAACTGAACTAGAACTTTCAATTTCCAATAAAATGATACCTCTTTGAGGTTAATACAAGTACCCCTACCATAAGACCCATATATGCCCCCAGGGCATAACTTATAACGCCTGCCCTTAGGCCCTGGTGGGTTGTGTCAACACCGGTATTTTCGTTATATAACCTTTGAACTATTTTTAACAAAAGAGCTATCTTAAAATTTTTATTGGATGCATTTGGGAAAATATTGGTTTAGGGGGGGGGGGAAGCTGGTTACCCTCCAATATCTTTGAACGCTTAAAAACTAGAACTTTCAATTTCCAATCAAATGAGCCCTCTCTGAAGTTTATTCGACAATGTTGTCTATACAAAATCTTATATGCCCCCAGGGCGTAACTTACAACCCTTGCCCTGAGGTCTCTGGCGGAGTTGTCATCCTCAAAGACCTAATTTCCAGAACTTAAAACTACGTTCAATAAAATGGCTGTCTCAAAATTTTGATGGGATGTGTTTGGGGAAAAGGTGGGTGTGAGAGGGGGTTTAGTTGCCCTCAAATAACTTTCGACTATGAAAAAGGGCACTAGCCCTTTGAATTTCCAATCGAATGAGCCATTTTTGAAATTTCTACGACACTGCCTTCTATAAAAAGCTTATATGCCCCCAGTGTATAACTTAAAACCCTTGCCTTGAGTGTTGTGGGAGAGTGTCCTCCTCAAAAACATATTTTCTATCTGAAAATCAACTACGCTGAACAAAATAGCCATTTCAAAATTTTGATTGGATGTGTTTGGGGGAATGATGGTCGTAGGGGGGAGCGGCCCGAGTTTCCCACAAAACACATTCTACTATTAAAAAGTGCTTAAACCATTTCAATTTAAAAACGACTGAGCCCTTTTTCAAGTTTTTACGACAAAGCATTCTATACAAATCTTATATGGCCCCAGGGCATAACTTAAAACCCTTGCCCAAAGGGTTTTGGGGGAGTGTTCTCCTCAAAAACATATTTTCTATCTGGAAATCAACTGCGCTGAACAAAATGGCTATCTAAAAATTTTGATTGGATGTGTTTGGGGGAATGATGGGCTTGGGGGGGGGGGGGCTATTTACCCTCCAATCACTTTCGACCATTAAAAAGGGCACTAGCCCTTTGAATTTCAAATTTAATGAGCCTGTTTTGAATGTTCTACGACACCCCCTTCTATAAAAACCTTATATACCCCCAGGGCATAACGTAAAACCCTTGCCCTGTGGGTTGTGGGGGATTGTCCACCTCAAAAACACTTTTTCTATTTGGAAATCAACTACGCTGAACATAATAGCTATCTTAAATTTTGATTGGATGTGTTTGGGGTAATGATGGGCGTGGGGGGAGCTAGTTGCCCTCCAATAACTTTCGACTATTAGAAAGAGCACTAGCCCTTTGAATTTTCAATCGAATGAGCCTGTTTTGAAGTTTCTACAACAACGCCTTATATAAAAACCTTATATACCCCCAGGGCATAACTTCAAACCCTTGCCCTGAGGGTTTTGGGGGAGTGTCCTCTTCAAAAACATAATATTAGAACATAATAATATTTGATATTTTTTTTAAAGTTTGATTTGGAAATAAGGAATTTTTAAAAACTTGAAATTTTTGCAATCAAAAACTAACAAAAATTAGTCAAAAAAAACTTTCCTAAAAATCAGTTTTCCAAATAAAATTAAAGTCTATTTTACGCTTAACATCAGCAAACACAGATTTCTTTTAAAATTCAAACCCAAGATGACCAAAAACTATTATTGAAGAATAAAGGAAGCCCAGCACGAACAAAAATTAAATAAAAATTCATAGCCAAAACATATAAAAAGTAATGATATAAATGAATAAATTGATCTTAAAGAGAGTAATGCTGAGATTAAATATGAAAATTAAGCTTAAGACGAAAAAAATATTTTCCTATTGAAGTACAAATGAAACTTAAAACAAACAGAAATTAAATAAACAATCAATGCAAACAAACATAGAATAGATATTAATGTAAATTAATAAATTAATCTTAAAACAAGTGAAACTTAAATTGAATATGCAAATAAAAAGCTTGAAACGAACAAAAATCACCACAAACAAGAGTTTGGGTATGACCTCCTTTTCTCACTGTAAAAGTCTAGAACCTACTGCGTCATTGGCGCTTTACTATATACTATGTGCGTCTTGAACAGTCTTGGAAAGTATAAACAACATCAAATTGAATATTTGAGGCATTATGATATTAATTGTTTAAATATCCATCATTTCAATAATTTATTTCACTGTCTTTTTATTTTTATTTTCAACGTTTTAAGAACTGGAAAATAAAGTATTTGTAACACACTCCGTTTTCATTTAAGCGCCTATGCCGCAGAAAGCTTTTGGTTTTTATTTACAGTTAGGAAAGGAGGCAGTATCCAAACACTTGTTTGTAGTGAAACTATATTCGTCTTAACAGCTTTAAAAAGAGCTAATAAATTGAACTGAATATTTGATGCATAATAATATTAATTGCTGAAAGCTCATTAGTTCAACATGTTACTATAATTTTATTGTTTATTTTCAATATTAAGCACAAAAGAAAATATTTGTCATAAAATTGGTTTTTCCAAAAATTTCCCAAACATAATTTTCCCCAACATTTCCGATCAACATTTTGATATGGCCATTTTGTTCAACGTAGTTGAAAGGTCTGAAAATTATGTCTTTGAGGAATGACAACCCCCCCCCCCCATAGCACCTCAGGACAAGGGTAGTAAGTTATGCTCTTGGGGCATATAAGGTTTTTTATAGAAAGTTTTGTCGTAGAAGCTTCAAAAAGGGCTCATTCGATTGGAAATTGAGAGGACCAGTGTCTTTTTTCTTAGTCGAAAGTAATCAGAGAATAAATCCCCCCCACGCCCATCATTTCCCCAAACACTTCTAACCAAAATTTTGAAATAGCCATTTTGTTCAACGTATTTGAAAGGTCTGGAATTTATATCATTGAGGATAACAAATCCCCCCAGTCCTCAGGCCAAGGGTTGTAAGTTATGCCCTGGGGGCATATAAGGTTTTTTAAGTAAGCGTGGTCATATAAACTCTGGAGGGGGCTCAATGGATTGGGAATCAGACACTCTAGTGCTCTTTTTAAGAGTCAAAATGATCTGACGGCAGCCTCCCTCCCACACACACGTCGCGTTGTCCCGAAGTGTTTCCAATAGAAATTTTGAGAATGCCATTCTATACAAAGTAGTCTAAATATCATATAACAAGGCTTTTGGGGTTGAAAAAAACTCCAGAGATTATGGGCAAGGGTTGTAAGTTATGCCCAGGGGGTATTTAAGATTCTTATGGAAGGGATGGTTGTTTAACTTTAGAAGAGGCTCATTTGGTTGAAAATTGAAAGTTTTTGTATCTTTTTAAGCGTCAAAAGTGATGGGCGGCATTTAGCCCTCCCCCTCCCCTACAACCCACGCTTTCAACAAACGCATCTGATTGAAATTATGAGATAGCGATTTTTTTCAAAATAGTCCAAAGAACATATAATAATGTATCTAGGGTTGACACAAGCCCCTAGCGCCCTGGGGATAGGGTTGTAAGTTGTTTTATGATGGCATATAAGGTTTCTATTGAATGGGACGTCGTATAAACATCAAATAGGGCTTATTGGATTTGAAAATGAAAGTTATAGTGCCCTATTTAAGAATCAAAGTGATTTAAGATCAAACAGCCACCCCCACACACACATACAAACAAGTCGTGTTTTCCTGAGATTAATTAAAAAAAAAAAAATCCAAAAAAATAATTTTTTCAAATAAAAGTAAAGGGTATTTTAAACTTAAGCTCAGCAGATAAAACTACATTTAGAAATAAAAACAAAAAGCAACCTGACATAACTACTTAATAACCAATTTAACCCAAAACGAACAATAATCAAATAAGCAATCATAACATAAACATACAACAAGTAATGACTTAAATCAATAAATAGATCTTAGAGCGATTAGAGCTTCGATTGAATATGAAAATCAAGCTTAAGACAAAAAAAAAATATTTTCCTATTGAAGTACAAATGAAACTTAGAATGAACAGAAATTAAATAAACAATCCATGCAAACAAACATACAATTGATATTAATGTAATTTAATAAATAAATCTTAAAACGAGTGAAACTTAAATTGAATATGCAAATGAAGCTTGAAACAAACAAAAATCACAACAAACAAGAGTTTGGGTATGACCTCCTTCTCTCACTGTAAAAGTCTAAAACCTACTGCGTCATTGGCGCTTTACTGAAAACCAATTTTGTGACAAATATCTTCTTTTGTACTTATCTCTGAAAATAAACATTAAAATTATAGTAACAATTTGAACTGATGAGCTTTGAGCAATTAATATCATTAGTAGAAGTGACCCTATAACTCCCACGATTACAATACCCCTTCGAATCCCGATCCGGACACTTTTTTTTAAAACTCCCACGATCACCACGTGGTTTATGGTCCAAATAAGGGCATAGCGCCCCGCGGGAGACTGATTGTGTCATGGGGTCAATGACCTATTTTTCCAAGGTCGAGGTATTTGATGTTTCTATGTGTAATAGCTCCGGGGCGAAGGTTGCACATGCGCATTGAATTCTAACGGGAACAATGTTATTGATCTAGGACTCGAGGGGGAAGTGAATTTCCGAGAAATTGATTGCGTAATCGAGGGGAGATGGATTTCCGAGAAATTGATTGCGTAATCGAAGGGGAGATGGATTTCCGAGAAATTGATTGCGTAATCGAAGGGGATTACCTAACCTAACCTAACCTCACATTTATGGATGGTTATGTGTGTTGATTATTTGATGGTTTTATGGATTTTGTCAGTGAGAATGGAAAAACAGGAACTTTGACACTTCCTTCTTGTTGTTGTTCAAGCCAGATGTTACGAGTTTCCGGGAAACACATGTGCTATCAGTCATTAATCAAATTGTCTCCGGCGCGAAGTTTATTAATGTCTGTGAAGTTCTAAAGAGAACTCTTTCCGGGGACGTTAATTAATGTCTGACAGATGATGTCATGTTTGATTGATTGACACGAAAGGGGAATGAATTTGTTATTCTAAAGAGAATTGATTTGATTTATGAAAGGTGAAGTAATTTGTTGTTTCTAAAGAGAATTTAGTCACGTGCAGATGTTACGAGTGTCCGGGAAACACATGTTATATCAGTCATTAATCAAATTGTCTCCGGCGCGAAGTTAATTAATGTCTTTACATTTCCAAAGAGACAAGTCTCCGAGACAAAGTTTAAAGTCTGACAGATGATGTCATGAGTGATTGATTGACACGAAAGGGGAATTAATTTGTTGTTCTAAAGAGAATTGATTCACGAAAGGGAAATTAATTTGTTGTTTCTAACAAGAGAATTGATTCATGGGCAGACGTTTTGATCTTAGCGCGCGAAAAGGTTTCCAAATAATTTGAAATGTATTAACGCAGAGATGCCAAACAAAAGGAACATGCCGAAATTCCGTTTAGGGATAATTTTGGCGAAACCGTTTTAGCTATTTTATGGAACTATTTCGGCGAAACAGTTAGAGACATTTTGAAAGAAGATTTTTGAAGAGATTTTGGAAGAGAATTTGAGTGTGGTCGTTATAATACACAAGTTTCAATTGAACAGTGTTGTGAGGTCCTCTACCTCAACCCAAAGGGTCCCAATTGCTCTACCCCAACCCAAAGGGCCCCGATTGCTCTACCCCAACCCCAAAAGGTTACGATCCCCCAACCCCCACCCCCAAGGCCCGCCCCCGGTCCTCAAGGGTTCCCCCGACCCCCAACGGACACACCAGGCCCCAAAGGGCCCCTCCGGACCCTCAAAGGTCCTCCACCAGTCCCCAAAGGCTCTCACCAGATCCCCAAAGACCCCCCAGGCACCCAAAGGGCCCCAAACCCTAAAAAGGCCATACCCGAGCCCCCAAAGGCCCTCCCCGGTCCCCAAAAGCCATACCCGAGCCCCCAAAGGCCCCCCTCGGTCCCCAAAGGTCCACCAGACCCCGAAGACCCTCACCCAGTCCCCAAAGGTCCCCCAAGCTCCCAAAGGGCCCTCGACTCCCAAACGCCCTCCCCAGACCCCCAAAGGCCCTCCCCGGTCCCCAAAAGCCAAACCCGAGCCCCCAAAGGCCCCCCCCCGGTCCCCAAAGGTCCACCAGACCCCAAAGGCCCTCCACCAGTCCCCAAAGGCCCTCTCCCAGTCCCCAAAGCCCCATTGAGCCCCCAAAGGACCAACCGGGTCCCAAAGATCCCCCACACCCCAAAAAGGCCATACCCGAGCCCCAAAGGCCCACCCCGGGCCCCAAAGGTCCACCCGACCCCCAAAGGCCCTCCCCCAGTCCCCAAAGGCCCGCTCCCAGTCCCCAAAGCCCCATTGAGCTCCCAAAGGACCAACGGGGTCCCAAAGATCCCCCAGACCCCAAAAAGGCCATACCCGAGCCCCAAAGGCCCTCCCCGGTCCCCAAAGGTCAACCAGATCCCCAAAGGCCCTCCACCAGTCCCCCAAGGCCCACGCCCACTCCCCAAAGCCCCAACGAGCTCCCAAAGGACCAACGGGGTCCCAAAGGGCCCCCACACCCCAAAAAGGCCATACCCG